>NW_020941197.1:3312735-3539395 GCF_900497805.2 Vombatus ursinus | reverse complement strand
ATCTATCTATCTATCTATCTATCTATCTATCTATCTATCTATCTATCTATCTATCTATCTACCTATCTATCTATCTGTCTATTTATCTACTTATCTATCTGTATCTATATATCTTGGATTGTGTATCACAATGTGTATATATCTATCTCTGTGTGTATATATATATACATATATTTGTGTATATATATAATATATATGTATATATGTATCAGACAAGAGCGGCATATGGACAAAGAATTGGGCCTAGAATGGATTAAGATCAGGCTAGATAATATTTGAAAAATGGGTAGTGCTCTTTCAGTGACCTCAAAAATGTTTTCTGCTTCCAATGACCACCTCTTTAGCATCAATAATATTCTGTTGTATTGATATGACATGAATAGATAGCTAGAAAGACACAGTATTCATTTAAATTTTTTTATATGACAATCACTGTGTTAAGCACTTGGGATACCAACATAAATAATCCAGAGTGTCCTTAGCTTCAAGAAGCTTCCATTCTAATAAGGGAAGACAATAGAGAAGGGGAAGTTAGAGAAGGAAAGGGAAAGATGAGACAAGGTTTGGAGATGACTGGGAAATGGTTGGAGGCCTGATTTCTGGTAAGATAAGGCAAAAGATCACTTATCAGAACTAGGCATCATAGTATCTGTGGATAATGGATGGAGATACTTGCCAGAATGGAGGCAGCTTAGAGATGATGATTGGGGTGGAGTCCAGAAATACATCAAAGTATTTACCTATTGATTCATTGTCTACAAATCATGGAACAACAAGATATAAAAATGAAAGGTGCAGAAGACCCAAAGGAAATAGAAAGGTACATGGTAAGTATAAGCAAGTTGTATTCTAAAACCAATGATCATTTGCATGTGGAAAATGGCAGGAGACATTTTTTAGGACATAAATATCAGGAAAAGTAGGTGTGCTAGTCATATGGCAAGAATAAAAAATAAGAGATCAACAGCCCAAGTATTATATTGGTACTTCTGAGTTATGAAAAGAACAAGAGGAAAACCTCCAACACATTTGCCAGATTTTCTATGGATCATTTTTGGAAACAAATGGATATAAATAGGATGAAATGAGAAAGTGTGGAGGAGTTGCAATCTGTTTTCGGGTGGACAGAGCCCTCTCACCAGTGAAATCATGACTGCCAATGTGTGAAAGCTCATGTAAATAAAGGAGAGCTATTAACTGTATAAAATTCAGCACTTGTTAATTAAAGTCCTTCTCTCTCCAAGGGTAGAAGTGATGTGGAGTAGTGAATTCAGAATTGGCCTCAAAGTTAGGATTACCTGAGTTAAAATTTTGTCTCTGACACATACTGAAGGTGGGACAAGTTAACATCTTAGCTCTCCAGGCAATCTTCCTGAGGCAATGAATTACAGATAGGTTGCTTAGAGGAAACTTCCTTTACACATCTCTCTAAACCACAGATTCAAATCAAACCTCTTTACCTTCTCCTTCCCCTAATTGTGCAAGATGTTGAGATTAGGCTGGTGATACAAAGGCAAAATAAAATCATGAAAGCAAAAAAAGTCCCAGCCATCCAGAAGCTTTTATTCTACTGAGGCTTAAATTATACTTGCAGTTAAGTGAATACAAGATAATTTTAGGAGTGAGGTAACAGGTAAGTGGATCAGAAAGGGCTTCACACATCAGTATCTTAGCTGAATCTTAAAGGAATCTAAAGATTCTAAGAGGCAGATCAGAGAAAATGTGTTCTAGGAATGTGTTTGAAAATGTCTTTGAATAGCAGTTAGATGGCCCAGTAGATAGAACTCCAGTCTTGGAGTCAGGAGTCCAGCCTCAGACACTTGATAGTTATTAGCTGTGTGACCCTGGGCAAGTCACTTAACCCCAATTGCCTCACCAAAAATCCCCCCCCCAAAAAAAAACAGCTAAAAAAGTCTTTGAAAAGGCACAGAAATGGAATATGGAGTGTCAAGTTCAGAGACTAAAACTGGTAGGTCAGTCTGTCTGGAAAGATGCATGATGTGGGGAAAGAATATTAAATGTATGAAAAAGCAGGTGAGAAGCAGATTAGGGAAGGCCTGAGCATTTTTGAGAAGGTGAATTTTTGTTTGCTTCTGGTGGTGATACGGAGCTACTGGGATTTATTGAGTAGGGGAGTAGCCTGATCAGAACTGTGTCTTTGGAATGTTAATTTTTCAGGTATGTGGTGAATTATAGTGGAAGGAAGAACTGGGGGGAGCAAAGTGTGGTAGTGGATGGAATACCAGACATGGAGTCAAGAAGACCCAGGTTCAAATTCTGTCTCAGATTCTTAATATCTGTGTGCCCTAAGTCACTTCCCTCTCTGAGCCTTAGTTTCTTCATCTGTAAAGTGAGCTTGGGCAGCTAGGTGGCACAGTGGATAGAGTGTTGGGCCTGGAGTCTGGAAGACTCATCTTCTGGGGTTCAAATCCAGCCTCAGACACTTCCTATCTATGTGATCTGGGCAAGTCACTTAACCCCGTTTGCCTTAGGTTCTCATCTGTAAAATGAGCTGGGGAAGGAAATGGCAAACCATTCCAGTATCTTTGCCAAGAAAACCTCAAATGGGGTCATGAAGAGTCAGACACAACTGAAACAACTGAACAACAACAAAAATTGAGTGACGTAGCATCAGTGATGCCTAAAGTCCCATTAAACTCTAAATCTGCGATCCTATGAAAGTAGGGAGAACATCAAGGTAAGATGGTGGTAGGGCAGAGAAGATAGGCAGATATGTGACTAGAAGTTTCTCCCTGACATTTTGCTTGTGAAAATGGTTTTTTGGCTTGTGGCAATAATTGCTGTTCCGAGGGCCTGGTCATTATTTGCAGTTGTGCCTCTTTGTCTTGAAGGCTGCCTCATGGCTTTGATACAAACAAGATTTCTTTCTGATGACTGTTTTCTTGGCTGGCTTGCCCGCCATTGTTGCTTGCCTGCCATCTCACAGTTGCGTGGTATCTTCATACCAACTTTGGTCTGTAACATGCTCTGTGTCCACAGCATCACTAGTTTCCAAAAACACATAATTTTGTATGCAATGCCATGATGTGGTGGTTTGGATGGTACTAAGTTGCACAGGCTGGAATCCAAAATTATTTCTAGTTCACTATCTCTAAGAAATCATTTAAAAAACTTTTTTCTTATCCCTATCTTGCCTGGTTTTTTTTAAACTAACTTGTTTACATTTACAAATTTAGAGAAAAAAGAGGTGAATTTTCTAACAATATTACAAACTATCTTGCATGTTTATAGTGTTGGGCTTTAATAAACAGACATATCATTTTCACATCACTGCTAATTACATCTGGAACTGCAATAGCTTATTTGCTGTGTTTATTTAGATCAAATTGGCCATGGCTTCTTCTCTTTATCCTAAGACTGCTACATTAAGAGAACACAGAATCTCTTCTCTGTTCCCATGTCTTTTGACCACTCATATTATCTAGCATACTCAGTTTTTATTTGTCTTCAGTGGCATATTTTGATCAAATTTCTCTATCACCATAATTAAGACCTTTTTCACTCTATAGTTTATTTCGCTTTCACCCATTCATTCAACTGCTAATTGAATGTGTGTTGAAGTGTTTGTTGTTTGTTCAGTTGTTTTCAGCCTGGTTTTCTTGGCAAAGGTACTTGAGTGGTTCACCATTTCCTTTTCCAGCTCATTTTATAGATGAGGAAATTGAAGTAAACAGGGTTAAGTGACTTGCCCAGGGTCACATAGCTAGTAAGTGTCTGAAGCCATATTTGAACTCAGGAAAAGGAGTCTTCCTTACTCCAGGCCAGGCACTCTATTATCTGTGCCACTTAGCTGAAGTACTAGTTGAAGTACAAAAAGATCCTCCTCCCACTCGCCATCACCAACTTCAATAACAATCACCACTACCACCCTTACCCCTACTACAACAACAACAATAGGAATAGAGATTGGACACACAAGTTCATTGGCATAGGGTACTCCCAAAGGAGGTAGCTGCCTCTACCAATGCAATTCAACACCTTCTCAGGCAATTTATAGTCTCAGAGAGTGGTCTAAAGCATTGGTGTCAACTTAAGTAGAAATAGAGACCGCTAAACCTAAGGATCCCAGGGACCACATATTGACTTACAAAACCACAAATTAACATTATCTATGTTTTGTTGTATTTTTAAAATTTATTTTATTAAATATTTCCAAGTTAAGTTTTTAATCTGATTTGGTGTCACTCTGAGTATTGTTGCTGCATTAGTCAGTGAGGGTGTGTTTGACACCCATCTGGCCGAGAGCATGAAATGTTAAATGACTTATCCAATATGACACAGCTATTATGTGTCAGAGATGAAACTTGAAGCCAGGTACATCTGGAGGGAAGGGCAGCTACGTGGCACAGTGGATAGAGTGCTGGTCCTGGAGTCAGGAAGACTTCTCTTCCCAAGTTCAAATCAAAATTCAGACACTTACTAGCTGTGTGACCCGGGGCAAGTCACTTAAACCAGTTTGCCTCAGTTTCCTCATCTGTAAAATGAGCTGGAGAAGGAAATGGCAAACCATTCCAGTATCTTTGCCAAGAAAACCCCAAATGGGGTCATCAAGAGTCAGACACTAAAGAAAAATGATTAAACAAAAACGCTTGGAGAGTGATTCCAAGTAGAGGATAGAGTGCAGTGAGGAGAGACTTGGGGCAGGGAGACCAACCAGAAAGCTTTCAAAATTGTCCAGGTGCAAAGTGATAAAGTCCTGTACCAGGATAGTGGCGCTATCAGAGGAGAGAAATGGGCATATACAAGCAATGTTGCAAAGGTAAAATTGATAGATCTTGGCAATCCATTATATGTGGGGAGGGGAGAGAAAGTGGCACCTAGATCATGAGCTTGGATGACTAAGAGGGTGGTGGTGCCCTTGAAAGAATTAGGGAAGTTCAGAAGAAGGGAGAGTTTTGAGGGAAAGATAATGAGTTTAGTTTTGGATATGCTGAATTTAAGATGTTTCTGGGACAGGACAGAAGAGAGATTAGGACCACATAAATTTATCTGAAAACCATCTGCAGAGAGATGATAATTGAATCCACAGGAGTTGATGAATTCACTAGCACTTGGCATAATACCTGACACATAGCAGGCCCATGTTGTTGTTCATTCACTTCAGTCATGTCCACCTCTCCAGGACCCCATTTGGGTTTTCTTAGCAAAAATACTGCAGTGGTTTGCCATTTTCTTCTCTAGCTCATTTTACAGATGAGGAAATTGAGGCAAATAGGGTTAAGTGACTTGCCCAGGGTCATGTAGCTAGTAAGTGTCTGAGACCAGATTTAAACTCAAGTCTTCCTGATTCCAGGCACAGCACAACTGTGCCATGGTTGCCCACTTAATAAATGTTTATTGATTGACCAAGTGAAATAATATAAGAGGAGAAAAGAAAAAAGCCGGGGAGAGCCTTGCAGGACATCTAAGATTAGCAGGCACAATCCAGATGAAGATCTAGCAAAGGAAACTGAGAAGTGTTGTTCAGACAAGTAGGAGAGAATGTGGAGAGAGCAGAGTCATGAAAACCTAGAGAGAAAAGGAATTCAAGGAGACAAGACCCTGGGATCAACGGTGTTAAAGACTGCTGAGAGATCAAGAGGGATGAGTGTTGAGAAGGGCCATTAGACCTGGAAATTAAGAGGTGACTGACAACTTTGTGGAGAACTGTTTGAGTGGAATGATGAGGTTGGATATAAGACTGCCAAGAGTGAAGAAGAGAGTGAGAGGAAAAGGAAGTGGAGGCTCCAATTATAGGCAGCCTTTTCAAAAAATTTAGTCATAATAGGGAGAAGAGGTATAGAAGAATAGCTACAGGAATTGATGGGTCAGGGGAGGAGGTTTTGAAGATGGGAGAGATATGGATGTGTTTCTAGGCAGCAGGGAAACAGCTAGAAGACAGGGAGAGATTGAAAATCAGGAAATAGGGGGGATAAAAGAAGGGACAATCTTCAGAAAATGATGGGATGGAATGAAGTCACTTGTGTTTTGAAAGGCATTTGGGAGAGCCACCTCTTTATGTGAGATGAGGTGAAGGAGGAGATAGTAAGGGAGGACATCTGAGTGATGAGATAAGGAGGAGGGGACAAGAAGAAATTCTCAAAAAAAGCCTCATTTTTTTCGATGAAATAGGAAGATTTTCAGTTGAGAGATTAGGAGGAGGGGAAGCCATAGTGGGTTTGAGAAGGGATGAAAAGCTTTGGAAAAGCTGCTATGGTGAGTGGGATAGTGAATCGATTTGGGAGACCAAACTAAAACCACTATTAGCATAACAATGAAACAATAGTTATGTCAAGAGAGGTAACTACAACTCTAGCTTTTCTGCAAAATTGAAAAGTGACAAGACCAGATAAGAGCCATCATTGTTGACTCAAACACTTTTCAGTAGCTTAAATTATGACCAATACACTTTACTAGTTTCCTCTGACATAAACTTTATCTCTCTTTCCTTAAAAGAAGGCATTGTCTATCTATTACCAAAAGATGAGAGCAAAAATGACCCCTCCAAGTATATATCAATTGAATGTATACTATATACAAAGAATTTACTGTTCGTAGCACTTAAAGACAAAAAAAATTTTCAAAAAACTATAAACATTTGCAAGAGGACAATATATTGGCTGAGGGGCAAAGGAAATGTGACCCGAAGTCCAATAATTGTAATAAGCAACTTATAATCAATTTGGCAATTATTTTAGGTGGAACTTTTGTGGATGATTTTTAGAAACACATGGACTAGAATCACATTCATAATGCATGGAAAGTTTACAATCTATCAGTACTTGGAGTACCCACACCAATAAGTACACAGATTTATTGAAATATTGAAGCAAAAAAAGTTTGCTTTATTAAATATATACCAAATCAAACCAAAAAATAATAGTTACTTGTTCCTTTTCCTCTTTCTCTCTATCTATATATCTATCTGTCTATCTGTCCAAATGTTGTGACCTAGTGGTTAGAATCATACATCTAAAGCTCATTATCTTTCATGGACTAGTAGATAACACATCCCCATATTTCAAATATAGACCTCAGAATATCCTGGAGAACTCAACCAATAAACTGGAATGGAATCGGATCATTATCAAAGACTGATATTTTGTCCATAATCTCGTGGACTTAATATTGATCCACAGAATCTTTAAAATAAATTTTAATAAATATTGTCACACAAAATGTTCATAATCTCCAATCTGCGTGGGTGAAAGCTTTTCAAAATATAGAGGCCCAGTCAATGAGATCAAAATAATTTAGAAATAGGATAAGTTACATATTAATCCTATTGTCTGTATTGATACTAGAGTTGTAATGAGAATGTTCTCAGTGAGTCGACAGAAGATCAATTTATATTTAGATATTCAAATACAAAAAAGCAATTATCTTATCCATCTGTGTAAGAATCCATTTAACATTAAATGTAAAATAAAAACAGAGTTGTTATAACTTGTCTAAGGACCATTTTTATCTAAGCCCCACCAATCAATCATCATTTATTAAGAACCTGCTATGTTCCAGGCAATGTGCTAGAATAGAACAATCGTTATTCTTAAAGAGTGAGCATTCAAATGGACAAACAAGTACCTATAAAAACATACACAGATAGAATAAACATAAAGAAGAAAAATACAAATAAATGCAAGGTATTAGGGAGGTAAAGCACAGGAACTTTGGGGGATCAGGAAACTCTTCATGTTGGAGGCGGTGACTGAGCTACATATTCAAGGGAGAGATGGACTCTGTGAAGTGGAGATGATGAAGGAGTGCCTTTCAGGCAGGAGAAAGCTAATACAAAGGTATGGAGACAGGAAATGGAATGCCGTATCTGAGGGACAAAGAAGATCAGTTTGGCTGGATTGGTGGGCAGGAGAAGGGGAGGAAAGGTAATACAGCTGGAAAGGCAAGTGGTGGCCTAAATATCCAGGGATCACGTCAAACCTGAGGCAATATTTGTTTTTGATCTACTTTGTTTCTCTTTTTTTCATCTCTTTGTTTCTCTGCTTTGTTTCATGTGTATGGCTAGATAGATTCTCTCTCTCTGTGTGCCTGTCTCTCTCTGCCTCTGTCTCTCTGTCCCTCTCATCTCTTTGTTTCTGTCTCTCTCTTGCTTGAGGTTTTATAATATTTTAGGACTTGCTGGAGTCAACTACATATGAACAGAAATATTCGAAGTCCCTCCCAATCAATGGGAGATCCTACTGCTGAATGGTATGGATCATACTTTTCTAAATCTGTCCACCAGTAATATAGGTAAATAATTCAATGATAAAAGAACACCTTTAAAATTATTGACTCATATGATTTCAGAGAGCTGCTAAATAAACATATCCATTTTGTTAATTATCTGATCTGGTTAATTTGATAATGAATGTATTCAATGTATTTGTCGTCCCCCCCCAAGGCTGTGCTAGGAGATTGGTTTGGCATCAAATATTAGATACATCTTTGAAATAACAAAGTTAGAAGTGTTGCACTAGAGATTGTGAAGAGTTTTAACAAAGGTAGTATAACATGCAGTAAAAAATTACTTGCCTTTGTGAGCTGGCACAAATATAATTTAAAAGAAAAAAAAAGAACTGACATCTTATGTGACAGAACCTGAGTAGGCAGCGTAGCATTTATCACCTCCTGCTCACAAGATTTTCTTTGAAGGGAAAAAAAAGTCAGCAAGATTTTATCTTAGATGACGCCTACTCACCTGGTTTGGCTCAAGCTAAAAAACATGAAAATGAAGGGTTATGAAATAATAACATTAGATCTAATTTGACCATAATGTGGCTTAAACAAAATATTTTTTAAAGTTTTCTTCCTCCTCCCCCACCCCCACTTCCCATTATGATGTTTAAAAAATTCTAGAGACATAATTCCTGGGTAATTAATAATTTTATTAATAATGCTAGCATAGTACTAATAAAATGGGTTAGTGACACCTTCAAATGCCAAAGACAAATCATGGTGAGGGCCTCATAGTTGATATGTACTAGGAAGAGTGGGTGTTCCTGAGGGTGGCAATGAACTCTTATTTGGTTAATGAGAAATGAGAAAAAAGAAGTATTCTAATGAGGGCTTAGGGGATGTAACTTTGACCATGTCATTTACTTCCACATCATCCTCAGGATCTATATCTCCCACCCAAGCTTGAGAAGAACACCAAGGGCCCAGAGTTTCACCTTAGATTAAATTCCTGGTAAAGTTGGGTGGAGTAGCAATACCTAGACTGAGAGAATGTTAATCTTAGCTGCTCATCAATCCTGTCTTTTAGAGACTGAGTCTTGAAATGAGGAGTTCAGAAAAACAGGGAGAACTCTGGATCTCCCCAAATCATTGGTTATTAATAATAATTTCTTTCACATTTTCTTAGGAAAGGGAAAACTGGCTACACAGTATAGTATGGAGGTTTGAGGTTTGAACATCAAAGAAGATCCATATGAATGTTACTGTTGGAACTTAAGTAATGGGCATAAGGGGGTAATATGGGGCATTTGTATAATGCAATAAGGTTTACAAAATACATCACATGCCTTATTTCATTATAGCCCCAAAACAACCTGGTGAAGTAGGTATGTACAGGTATAATTATCCCCATTTTACAAATGAGGAAACTGATACTCAAAGAGGTCACATTTGACTAGTCAATGTCATGGGAGTTATTTAAATTTAGATATTTCTGATTTAAGCCCACAATCCATCACTCTATCAACTACTCCATGATGATTTTGAAATGACATTAATTGTTATTCAAGTAGAAGAGGGTTAGAAATTTAAATCCATTATTTGAATGGGACTGCTTGCCTCTGAATCTGATCTTCAATATAGCCTGAAATAAAAGAGTTTGGCAGGTATGACCTCCCCAGTCATTCTTGTAGTATTTTAGGACATATCTCATGACTCTATCAGGTGGATTATGGAATCTGAAAGGACCTCATCTCCTGGGATATCAGCATTTTGGGTTTTGGCTGCTAGGAATATGACATTATTAACAATAGCCTTCAAGTATCATCCTGCCTGTACTTTGAAATTTGGCCATAACGTAGACACCCACTCACAGACTAACACAAAGAACAGATGAAAGCCTGTCAATTAATCCTGATTATCTGGTATGTCACTTTACAATCTGGATTCATTGTGGGGTGTGAGATGAAGCAAAAGTGGCTTCTGAGATCACTGGTTTAATCAATATCTGAGGTTATAATAAGAATATCTGACATTTATATGGTGCTTTACATAAATTGATCCCTTTAAACCTCAGAACAACTTTTGTGGGGTAAATATGACAGTTGTTGTTTTGTTTTATAATAGCCATTTTATGGATTTTGATGCAGAGATTTAGAAAACAAGTTAGTAGCTAACATTTATGTAGCACTTACTATGTACCAGGCACTATGTTAAGCACTTTACATGTATTATTTCATTCAATCCTCACAACAACTCAGGGAGGTTAGATGCTATTATTATCCCTATTTTACAGTTGAAAAAACTGAGGTTAAGTGACTTGCCTAGGGTCACACAGCTAGTTAGTGTTGGAGGCCAGATTTGAACTCAGATATTCCTGATTCCAGGCCCATTGCTCTATCCACTGCTCTACCTCATTACCTGAGTGATTTGCCCTGGGTCACATAACTATTAAATGCCATAAGCAGGATAAGAATCTAGTTTTTTTGTCGGACTCAGACTCAGGCACCCTATCTGAACATTGTAAAAAGAGGAATGGGCATTTCCACAGATTATAATTTTCAAAGAAAGGCCATCCCAAACTTTTCTGGCTCCCTACTGCCTCCTGAATATAGTTCAAAGTTCTTTGTATGGGTGTTAAAGGCCCTCACAATCTGGCACCGCATTATTTTTCACCCTAATCTCATTTCACATATCTCAGAGAACTTTGTGCTGTAGCAAATCTACTCTCTGTTCCACCACAGTGTCTTGACCACCTTCCCCCTAAATACTACTACCCTCCTAACTACCCTTCCCCCAACCCCACATGACATCCTCCCACCTGTGCCTTTGCTTGCACTTTCTTCTGCCTGGGATATCTTGCCTCATGCTCCTTACCTGTTGAACCCATCCTTTAAAGCTGTATTTCACAACTAGGTCGGAATTACCAACGACTTCTCCATGAAGTTTTATTATTATGTGTTATATATTTGCACACAGACAATGGTCTGACATCCAACTCCATATTGTAATCTGGGCAACAGGCATTTTTCATCCAGTTTGTTTTTTATGTGTGTGTGTGTGTGTGTGTGTGTGTGTGTGTGTGTGTATAGTGCTCTAACATCTGATTAACCACAAATATCCTTGAGGAGATTCTTTGGTATTTTGTAGTCAAGAAAAAGTCACCCTGAGACATGAGCATTCAGAGACTCTCAGCACTGAAATCCTAAACAACTAACATAATGTAATTCTGCTGTGATGGTAGATGTGGTGAGTAAGAATAGCAATTGCCTTAACACAGTTTCTATGCTGTAGTGTTAGGCATCAGCTAGGCCTCATTTTGGACATGGGAGTCTGATTTGACCTGAAATATGAAGAAATCTGAGGCATAGTTTTATTTTTAATAGTTTGATATACTTTATTTTTCAAAATCATCTTCTTCTTATCAAGGCCCTAGTCCCTACTCAAATCACAAGTTTGTTCTAATTTTATAGCACACATCTATTTGCATGACTCATATCTAAATATGTGTTTGTCTTCACAAAGATTTGTTAATTGGATTATGCATTCCTCTGGAGCAAAGAGCTATATGATGCATTGCAAGCACTAACAGCAGCCCAATTGGACTCAGGACCCTACATTTGAGATTCATGGATTGAGGCATATTTGCATTCATCCAGGGTTTTTTGCTGTACCAAAAAAAAAAAAAGTTAATCATAGGTTCCTTTAAGTATGTAATTCAACTGTTAAATTATAAAATTTGCACTACTTTACATAGATTCTGGTAGGAAAACATTTAATACATAAATCAGAGGAAAAATATGTAGTGAGCTGCTGCATTATAGGAGGGAGATTACTGTACTCACTTTGTGATTAATTATTTAACATTTATAATCCCTTTAACTCAGATCAGGAAACTGACTGACAGCACCACATAAGTTTCTAGTTGGAGGGAAACTGAAGTAGATTAAATGGATTTAGTAAAGGACACTTGGTGAAGAGCTAGGATTAGAACTCAAGAGATCTCAATTCTAGGCTTCCTCTCAGACCACATTACTCTGGATTTCCTAAAAACAGCATCAGAGTAGGAGGCTCTCAAAGTAGTTCTGACGTAGGTGTGAACATACAGTGTTTTAAAGTAATAGAAAGCAACTTAAATTGTCTTGAGGTTTTTTAAGCTTTCAGGGTTCTATTTTTGAATTAAAAAATAACAGTATGTTCAGTAGGTTTCTCTCTCTGTGTCTGTCTCTCTGTCTGTCTCTGTGTCTGTCTCCCTCTCTGCCTCTCTCCCTCTCTGTCTCTCTCTCCCTCTCCCCTTCTTCTCACCCTCCTCCCCTCTTTGTCTCTTTCCTCCCCTCACCTCCAATGCTCAAGCTGTAACTGAATTCTCACCCACACCAACATAACAAAGTCTTTCATTACAGGAGAATACACACACTACACACACACACACACACACACATTTTTTAATATATATGGGTGTATATATATGGGTGTACTGTTCTTAGATTGGTGAACAGAATGAAGTCTACTTCAGTAAGATTTTTTTTTCTTGTTCCAAGAATAGTGTCATGGATATCATAGAAAGGATTGCAATGCTATTCCCCTTTCCTTGCTTGCAAAGATTGATTACTGGTGTGACATCTGGGATAGTCTTGAAAAGCGATGGACTTTTAATGAATACTTCTTTTTTTTTTTTAAAAAAATCAGAAGATGCACATAGAGAGAAATAAGGGGAGTTAATTCTTTTCCTAGTCTTAATAAATCTTCAATTCACTTAGGCAAGTTATTAATCAAGGAAAGTCGCTAGAAAGTCTCATCTCTACCTGCTGGCTTCCTTGGCTTTCTTTAAGTCTCAGCTAAAATCCTACCTTCTGCAAGGTCTTCCCGATTCTCATTAACCTTAATGCCTTTCTTCTGAGACTACCCCCCCCTCCACACAATCTGTCATGTACACAATTGTTTGCACACTGTTAGTTGCTGTCCTTTATTCTTGAAGAGAACCAAAATGACATCACTAAGCTAGAGTTAAGTTTTAGTGTGTCCGACTGTGGCTGATCAGACCAATATGAACTCAGAATGTTCTACCACAGATTGGGCACAAGTAGTCTATGTGAACACTTGGGGTGGATTCTCAAAATTTGTGTGTCCTGTGTTTCTTGTGAGCTGTTTCAATTCTGCTTTGCTCATAGAGCACAGCCCCTTCTCTGATGTGGGCACTCCATGTTAAGTGGTTCTGTGCCAGTGTCTCTCATGTCACACAATCAATTCCAGAGTTCTTAAGAGAGACCTTGAGAGTGTCCTTGTATCGCTTCTTCTGACCACCATGTGAATGCTTGGCTTGTGTGAGTTCTCCATAAAATAGTCTTTTTGGCAAGCATACATTTTGCATTCGAACAATGTGGTAAACCCATAGGAGTTGCGCTCTCTGCAGCAGAGTTTGAATGTTTGGCGGTTTAATTTGAGAAAGGACTTCAATGTCTGGTATTTTATCCTGCCAGGTGATCTTCAGAATCTTCCTAACACAATTCAAATGGAAGAGATTCAGTTTCCTGGCATGGCGCTGGTATACTGTCCAGGTTTCACAGGCATACAACAATAGGTCAGCACAAGGGCTCTGTAGACCTTCAGTGTGGTAGTCAGTCTAATACCTCTTCTTTCCCATACTTTCCTTTGGAGCCTCTCAAACACTGAGCTAGCTCTGGCAATGTGTGCATCAACCTCATTATCAATGTGTACGTCCCTGGAAAGTACTCCCTAATCTATCCTGTGCATATCTTGTTTGCGCACAATAGTTTTTACACTGTATACTCAATAAGACTGTGAACTCTATGAGAGCAAAGGCTATTTCACCTCCCCCCACTTCTTTGTATTCCTGCGGTGCCTGGCTCATACCAGGTAATTAAGAAATGATAGTTGACTGAATGATTGGATAATCATCTAATTGAAAGAGGTCCCAGATTGAAACTGGTCCCATTGATGGTTTCCAGTAATAATCAGTATCATGATGATTCTGGCTTTTCTTATGGCTTGGGGCATTCCAGAAGAGATTCTCGTTTTTGTTGGGTGTTGGACTAGATAATCTTAGTTCTCTACAGCTCTGTGATTCAATGAATCTTCACGTCTGGTCTCCATTCAGTGGATGAGATGGTTGGCTTCAGTGGATTTCTCAGACTGTTACTGGGTATATTTCTGCTAGATCTATTAAAAAAGTGAATAAATCATATTTGGTCTTAAACTCAGATTCTAAGTTATGCTTTTTGCCTTAGGAATAAATGTTTTTCCACTAATGTTTCTTATTCTCACCTTCCATCTTTTGATTAAGTGATGTGGAAGCAGAAATGAGATAATCTAGTTTTCAGGGAGATGGAAGGACTCTTACTTTTCAATCAGCAATGAGGCAAATGGAGTAGAGGAAAGAATATTGTCAATGGAGGCAGAACACATGGACTCAACACAGAAATTCTACTGATAAATATATACCCTAAGGATATTATTGTTTGTTTTTTTTAAAGGGAGGCTCAATATATACCAAAATTTTTGTAGCAGTACTTTTTTTTGTGGTGTGGCAAAGAAATGGAAAGAGCAGATGTTCATTGATTAGGAGATGACTAGACAAATTGTGGTAGATAAATTAAAAAAATTACTATGCTGAAGAAATGATGAATATGATCAACATAAAAAGAAGCATGGAAAATAAAAAACTGATGCTAAATGAAATAGAGTCAAGAAAACAATAGATGCCATAACTACAATAATGTAAGTAGAAAGAATAATCACTACAAAACAATCAAATCTGAATGTTGTAAATTATAAAGAACAAGCTTAATCCCAAAGAAGAGACCCTCTCTTGTATAGGTTAGGGTCCATGAATGTGGAACATGTACTTGTTAGAATTTTTTTCATTTGTTGATTGTCTTCTGAAATTTTTTTTCTTTCTTAAAAAAAAAATTCCTTGTTCAAAAGGAAGGTTTTCTGGAAGGTAAGGGGGGAGGGATACAGGGAGAAATCTAGGTGATGTAAAAACAAGAAGATATCAATAAAAATCTATTTTGAACAAAAGAAAACACAATTTAAGTTCAGCTGTGCTATTTATTAGTTATGTGACTTGGGGAAGGTCCCATAACATCTCTGAGCCTCACTTCAGTTTTCTCATCTATAAAATGAGAATAAAGATACTTCTATTACTTCATAGGGCTAGTGTGAAGATCAAATAAGACACTCTTATTAGCTATCTCTATATAAATGTCACCTGTAATTTTATTATTCATTTCAAAAACATTTATTAAGCCTCTACTATGTATAGAACTCTATGTTCAGTCAATCTGTCAATCAGCAAGCATTGTGCCAGACATTGTGCTAGGCATCAAAGAAAGCAGAAGTTGAATAGTCTCTGCCTTTAAGGATCTTGTATTCAAGCAATCATCTTAGAAACTTCAACAGAATTAATTTCCTTGTGTCTGACTCTAAACAATAATCAAGTACTTTTCTTTCCCAATTTCCCTGCTTTTTTGTGTTTTGCATGTTCTAGTTTGTTGGTGATAGTCTGTATCTTTTTAGGATCGATTGTTCTTATAAATAGGTCAGATTGGAGCTGTTTTAATTGCACTCTGTTTCTTTTTCTCATGTTTGTTCTTTCTCTTAATTTGGTTTTAATTTTGATCTTTGCTCTAACAAGTTGATGACCTGACTGTAAACAGACAGCTGATTCAGAAGTGACTGCCATATTGGTGACTAGTCATTTCATTTTTTAATACGGTAGTTTTTCTCTCTCTATGGCTCTGTCTGTCTGTGTCTCTCTCCCTCCTCCCTGTCTCTCCATCTCTATGTCTTTCTCCCTCCTCTCTTTCTCTCCCTCTCTTTCTGTCTCTCTTCTTAGCTTCTTCCTCTCTCTTTTTCTTTCTCTCTCTTCCTCTCTGTATCCCTTTCTCATCTCTGTTTCTCTTCCTTCCTTCCTTCTTTTCTTCCTTCCTTCCTTGTTTTCTTCCTTCTTTCTTTTCTTTATTCTTTCTTCCCTCACTCCCTTCTTTCCTTCTTCTCTCTTTCTCTGTTCCTTTGTCTCTGTCTCTCCATCCCCCAACTTGGTGTTATTCAGTATTCTACTAAGTTTAGAACTTTCAATATTGAAATGTTGTCTAGTGTGGAACATTTGTACAAATTTGAATAGAGATCTTCATTGAATATAAACTACCTTTCTAAACTACCAATGAAAAAAACCCCAGAATGGTAGGACCATAAAAGAAAGCCCATTTGTTATTTATGAGAAAACTTTCCAGTTTTCATGAATGAGCAGGGAGATGTAAGGAACAGCGAGTTAATGAAATTCATGACTGGCACTATTTTAAGGAATGCAGCATAGTCTGTGAGGCCAGTGTAAGGACATAATTTTAAGACTAAGAAGGTTACAAATAGGGCCTGAAGAGAACTAAGTTGTATTTTTGGGAGGAAAAAGAGGGGAGAAAAGATCCAAAGTTTCCATCTGAAGAAAAATTAACCTACTCTTAAATTTCAATTGGTGAGAGCAAGTGGAAAAGTAGTATCTACTTTGCCACTACCTCCTAATGTCCTTCAGGTTTTACCATCTGCTTTTTCTCTATGCTTTACAGATTCACCCCCCCCCCCACTACTTCCACATTGTCATCTGACCTACTAAAGTAACCTAAAGACCTCTGGTCCATGCCATCTGCCCTTCTACTGGACCCTTAGAATTTCTGAGTTTTTCCATCAAAGGAATTAAACTCCTATTTTTGTCTGTCTCCTCCAAATAGAGTATAGACTTGAGAACAGGACTGTCTCACTTTTAAAACTTGTATCTCCAATGCTTAGCACAGAGCATGGGACACAGTAAGCTCTTAAGGCTCTGTTATTCATTCACCTATTCATGATAGATGAGTGGGAGAAAAAGACAGATGTTGTTCTGAAGAAATAGAATTGGTGCTTACTTTGTGACTTTAATATTGCAGATAAAATCCTTTGTTTATCTTTCTCAGTCTGAGGATACCAATGATGAATTGGAAAGATTTTAAGAAAAGATAATAGCATCAAAAAATGATTGACGGGTTTGCAGCATTGAGTTAGGAGAAAAGATGAAAGGAACTGAATGCATGAAGCTTAAAGGAGAAAGCATGAAATATTAAAATTGTTTTATTTCAACAAACATTCTAACTGCTTACTCAGTGTGGCACAGTGGATAGAGTTCTGGACATGGAATCAGGAAAAATTTTGTTTGAATCCTGCATAAGACAGGCAAGCTGAGGTTTGGAGAGGTTAGGTAGTTTACTCTTGGCAATTACCTAATCCCTCCATACTTCAGTTTCCTTAATTTGTAAAATGAAGGGGTTGAATTCAATTGTCTCTAAGATCCCTGGTAGCTCTAAATCTATGATCCTATGAAACTATTTTCTAAACCCTGAGCTAAACACTTAGAGGCAAGAGAGCAGGCATAGCCTGGCCAACCTAATAAAGGAGAAGACCTTTTTTGGATGGTTTTGAAGTTGTCTCCCTGGAGAAGGTTTGAATATCCTTGCCAACACATTTGAAATTTCCTTTGGCTTCTTGTATGGGGTATTTTAAAGTACCTTTGGAACTCATTGACACCATATTAAGTATGATGGACTGAGTCATAACATTTATGAATAATTGTTTGAATTGTGTCTGCTGCTTTTGAACTTGTGTCTTAAAAATGCAACATGGCTACCCAATAGATATATGGCTTTTGGAGATCTATTTGTTCATGAGTAATATAAACATTTATTATTTGTGAGAAGCATGAACATGAAATATTCATGATTCATAATTCATAAACAAATAGTTTGAAAAGAATAGCAAGCTATTAATAACCATATGAGTCTATGGTCATACCATAGAACATGCCCAATCTCATCTGATCTTGGAACCTAAGCAGAGTTGGGCCTGGTTTCATATGTGGATGGGATACCACCTTGGAATACTGGATGCCATAGGCTTAAAATAAGGGATAGCCAGACAGCTAAGTGGATAGAGCATTGGGCTTGGAGTAAGGAGGACCTGATTTCAAATATGGCCTCAGACGCTTAGTAGCTGTGTGACCTGGAACAAATCACTTAACCTCTGTTTGCCTTAACAGAGTGGAGAAGGAAATGTATCTAGTATCTTTGCCAAAGAAACCCCACAGACAATATACATATGCTATAGTCCATGGTGTCACAAAGAGTCAGACATGACTGAACTACTGAACAATAATAGTTATATGAAAGAATGTTCTAAATCACTAGTAATATGATAAATGCAAATCAAAACAATCCTGAGGTTTAATTTCACACCTAGCAAATTGGAAAATATGATAAAAGATGGTAATAGAAAATGTTGGAGGCATTGAGGAAAGGTACACTAATGTGTTGTTGGTGGTACCATGAATTCATAGAACTATTTTGGAAAGCAGTTTGGAATTATGCAAGCAAAGTATGTAAAAAATTTTGATCCAGAAATTTCACAATTAGTCATAAACCCCAAAATGGTCATTTAAGTCAGCAAGTCAATAAATATCTATTAAGCAAAGACATGTGCCAGACATTGTGCTAAGCACTAGGGATACATGTACTAACAGAGTCCCTGTTCTCACACACTTACATTTGAATGAGGGAAGACAGCACATAAAAGGAAGATAATAAAAAGAATATCTCAATATACACCAAAGTGTTTATAATAGTACTTTTTGTGGTGTGAAAAAGAATTGGAAACAAAGTAGATAATCTGTTAAATGGGGAACAGTACCCGAATGTGATGAAATATTAATGGACTTTAAGAAATGATGAATATGACAAATACAAAGAAACCCATGAACTGATACAAAGTAAAGAAATTAGAATAAAGAAAACAACTTACACAAAAACTACAATAATGTAAATAAATGGAAAGCACAACCACAACAAAACAATTGAAAATGAATGTTGCAAATTACAAAGGAGACACATGATCCCAAAGATGTGAAAGAATATGAGAAAATATCTCCCTTAAGCTCCATGCCTTTGTAGAAGTGGAGTCCATATATTTTCATATATAAGCATATATTTTTAGACTATTTTTATATATTGAGCTCCTTAGATGATTTTTTTATCTTCTACATTTTTATCTTTTTTATTTAAAAGTTATTTGTTAAATGGGATTGTTTTGGGAGAAGGAAAAGAGATAAATAAAAATGTATTTTAAATAATATCTCAGAATAGAATACCAAAGAGTTGTGTCTGAATATAAATATTGATTAGAGGTTAAAAAGAGGTTACAAAGAGAACAAATTTGAGTCCTGGTGGAGGGAGTATATCTATTGATCTCTGAAATTCTCAAAGAAACCCTTAGACTCATCAATCAATCAATAAACATTAAGTACCTGCCATGTGCCATAAATGGGAATGGCAAAATATCAATGGTAGAATGGTAAAGACTATACCATATAAGGTATTTTATGGTCCCAGGGAAAGGAAGGAGTTGAATAACCCAAGAGATGAGAACAGCCAAAATTAGTAGTAGAGTCATAAAGTGTACTGAACTCTTACTCCCAGAGAGAACAGGGGAAATTTCTGGCCAACATTGAATTCTTATACCAAGTAGCGAATTTTCAGGAGCAAGGAAGAATAGTAAGGGACAGAAGCAAGACAGTGTAATATCAAACCTGGACTTTGCCTGCCACTGAGTTATGTGAGTTGTGCAACTACAATATAATGGGAAAGTCACTGACTTTCTACAATGCCCAACTGTGTCTTCTTTACAAAGAATCCTCAGTATGTATTACTATGCTGTTAAAAAAATGATGACTATGATGACTCCAGAGAAGCAAGGAAAGATTTACAAGATCTGATGCAGAGTGAAATAATCAGAGCCAAGAAAACAATACACATAATGACAACAATATAAATGGAAATAATAACTACAAAACAATCAAAAGTGAATGCTGCAAGATTATAAGCATGGTTCCAAGGAGAAATGAGAAGACACTCTACTCCATCCTTGTTAGAGATGGGAGGGCCACAGATACAGTCCAGCCCACATATTTTTAGATTTTTAATATATTGATAAATTTTGCTAATTTCCCCCCTTTTTTCCTTTTATTTTTGTCTTTAAAACTATTATCAGGGGGCAGCTAGGTGGTACAGTGAATAGAGTATTGGTCCTGGAGTCAGGAAGACCTGAGTTCAAATCCAACCTCAGACACTTGACACTTACTGGCTATGTGTCCCTAGGCAAGTCACTTAACCCTGATTGCCTTATAAAAAACAAATAAACAAAAAAACAACAACAACAACAACAACAACAACAAAAACCTAAAAGCCTAAAAGTGTTATTAGTTATATGGGGTGGTTTGCTGAGGAAGAATGCTGAGAGAAACTGGTGATACTAAAAAAATCAATAAAATGTATTTTAAAAAAGAAAGTTGAATACCATTTTATATGCATCTGTGGAAATCTATACACTATATTCTGATGTTCCTGGGTGAGGGGGTAGCCTTTGTGGGGGGAGTGAAACTAGTCAAAAAGTTTTATGAGAATTCCCTTCCCCCCAACCCAGTATTGAATCCATCACTGATAAACTCAGTTTCTGAACCACAGATTACATTGTCTATATAAGACATGGTTCCTGTCTTCATGGTGCTAATAGTCCAGTAGTAAGGGTGGACAGAGGATTTGGAGGTCCTGGGTGTAGTCCCGAATATCATGGTGACTTTGGACAATTAGCTTAACCTGTTTGGGCTACAGTTTCTCCATGTATAAAATGGGGTTGAATTGGGTCATCACTAAGAACCCTTCCTGCTCTAAAGTTGTGCAACTACATTTAAACATTTCCATTGACAGCTTAATAAAGATCTGGAAGATGAAGTGTTTAGTCTAAGCATAATAAAGAGGACAAAATGAAGGGAGTATGTTTGGAATATACATAAGGGGCATAATCAAATAGATGGAGGAATGCTTGGATTGTAGTGTACCCATTGTCTGTAGCACAAACATTTGATTCAAGTTGCTGGAAAATACTGGGCTGAATTTTAAAATTATAGGATCTCAGGGCTTGAATCTTGGCTCAACCCACACTTGAAAAAATAGTGCTTCTACAACAAACCCTAAAAAGGGACATCTAATCTTTGCTTGAAGATTTCCAATATGGGAGAACTCACATTAAAGAGAGAGCTCTTGGAAGCTTGAGTTTTGGATTTGGCTTAAGAGCCAAATATATTAACACGAGGTCTTAAAACCCCTAATGTTGTTTTAAAAATTACCTTAAATTTTATCAGTTCAATAATGTAAAACTTTAGGTCATATCCATAGATTAGGTGCTTTGCTTGTTTAAATCAGAAACAAAAATATTTTTCTATTTTGTCATGACCTTTTCAAGAAATTTGTTCCTAGTGACTGGAAATAAGATGAATTTGTTTTTTATGTGGTTTTTCCCTCCTCCCTCTTTAATGAAGACTCATACTGACTGATTTTTCACACTTATGTGCCAGAAGCATTGTAGGAGTTGTTTTGGTAAGTAGAAAGCATTTTTTCCACTGAAGTTATAATGACACAACGATGGAAAACATATTTTGGTTCCTGTAGACAGTGAAAAACAGCAAGAAAGTAAAGCTAGCATTCTTGAGAGCAGTTAGTAGTGCTTATAAAACTGGGAGCTTTTTCTTTAGTGTTTGTTCCTAAACCGTTATAATATGATTGATAAAATTCCCAATCTCAGGTGACATAATTGCAGGGAAAGTTGCAGGATTTAGTAGATGTGAAAGATGAACGTTTGGATTCCTATCTACCTAATCTCATTTGGTTGAGACTTAATAAACTGAAATGTGAGGTATTTCTCATACGTCACCTTATCTAAATTCTGCTTTAACTTGTACACAATGTGTCTTTTTAACCTTTTGAATTAAATTCAGAAGACATTTATGAAGTATGTGCAGTATTCAAGGCTCCAAAAAAGGAAAGCTCTGTGCTATAATAACTGAAAACAACAATAACAAGCATTTGTAAAACGCTTTAAGATTTACAGAATACTTTACATATATTATCTCATTTGATCCTCACAATAACCCTGGTTGGTTAGATGATATTAGAATCCCCATTTTACAGATAAGGAAACTGTAGTAAACAGAGGTTAAACAACTTGCCTGGGGTCACATATCTAGTAAGTGCTTGAGGCAGGATTTGAACTCTAGTCTTCCTGACTCCAAGTCCAACACTGTCTACTGTGCTTTGTTGCTGCTAGGTACATACAAGTGCCTAGCATGGAATAGGTACTTGTGGAAAACAAATTTAAGTAAGTGTTTATCACTATACTGAAAGGACTTTCTCTCTCTCTCTTATAAAGTTTTTTATTTATTTAATTTTTAATTTATGAAACAAAACCAGCATTTCCATAACAGTATAATAAAAAAAGATGATTGCACACGAAACTGCAAAGCTATTATGTACAACTTGCTATTCTTTTTAAATATATACTAAAGTTATCATGAAAATTTTTTTCTTCCCTCCCTGCTCCCACCTCCTAGAGATGACTCCCATTAGACATAAATATGTGTGTGTGTGTGTGTGTGTGTGTGTGTGTGTGTGTGTGTGTAAAATCATTCTATACATACTTCTATTTATCAGTTCTTTCTCTGGATGCAGATAGTATCTTCCCTGAAGGAACTTTCAAACTAATAGGGGTACAAATACTTCAGTTAGCTCTATCGGTATTTATTAAATGCCTTATATGCATAGGTGTTGTGGTATTTGGTATTTATAGAGATAAAAAGATGACAAATGATTCTTTCCCTCAAGGATCTTATATTATATTTTTGTAAATATTAGGAATAAAAAACAGAATAATTGCATATGAAGTACAAAGTGTTGTTGGGGATGTCTGTTTAATGTAGGTTGGACAAGTTTTGCTTTCAAGGGGAAAGAAAACCCTCCTTGAAATTTGATTAATTTGGGGGAATATGACTTCCTGGACATCTGGGCTGTAAAAGGCCTGGATTATGGTGAACATGGCTCTCCTTGGGCTTAATGGGATCCCTCCTGCTGTACAAGTCCATAAATATACCTTTCTGACTGGATATTGCTGCCATCACTGATGCACAAGAAGAGGGCAGTTGCACCTATCTGTACCAGTTTTGTATCCTTATCAATTTTCTTTTTTATTGTTGAGTAAATTTTTTACTGGATGTTGTATGGTCCATGAGTATTTCAGTATATTCTGATACCAAGCCTTAATCACTGGACTGGCCTAAGTTAAGCTTAGCTCAGAAGAGTGGGCATTAGTCAGCACAATGAATCAGAATGAGCAATTTGTGGTTGGTTTCTTTGTGGAAGTAGGGGAAGGGCAATGTAGAGGAAAGAGAGCCTCAGATAATTGCATCGCTGTATATGGGAATTTAGCACCTGTTGGCACCATGCTTCTGCCTCTATACAAGGAGAGTACTCAATAGGACAGGAAGGAAGCCCTTGGCCCCATATAATTAACACGGTGGGTGATTAAGGAGGTTAATGGGGGGAGTAAAAGTATCACTGGACAAGTATTCTCTGACTTTTTTTTATTCATTTTTTAAAAGTTGGATCACTAGTATAAGGAAAATGAAGGTAAATTGTCTTTGTGTATTCAGCAACTGGAGAATTATGGCCTGTAGATACAAGGACAATTTACAGGATTAGTAATAACACAAGTGAAAAAGGATGGTTTTGGTACATTGGGTCTATGCCATTCTACCATGTCCCCTGTTGTTCCCTATTATGGATCTTCTGTGACCTGTGATCTGTCTGTATCCATCTATATGTGACATCTCATCTTTTGGGCAGAGAACTACTTTAGTAGCATAAGATTTCAGCTATGGGCCTCCCAAGGTATACCATTATATAGGCTCAGGCAGAATAACTGATGAGATTTGAGCAGAAAATTTGGACAGCCATTGTAGCAGTCCTGGCAAATAAAGCTAATCTCTGTAGATAGGCATTCTGGGAATGGTATAAGAAAACCCTTCTGTCCTGATAATTCTGTCTCTAGGAAGAGGCTTTGGATGTGGTTTCTGGAACATGGATTTGGTAAGAGAAAACTATTACCAATCTCTGAGTGTGCTAATAAAAGTATATTATGATATTCAGCACCAGGGTAATAAGAGCTCTTCAGTATTCCCTAAGCCTAAAGCATCCTCTATAGTTTCCAACTCATTTGGATATAAAAATGCTACTAGATACTAAAAGTTAGGTTACTGTATATTAGGTGACCCTCAGTGGGTCCATGATGACATTCCAGTTTCCATGGAATCTATATGGAATCTAATGGCAAACTCTATACTTGTTGTCATGTGTAGGGTCAAATGGGAATCTTTGGAGTTGACTTATGCTGTTCTATCTAGTTAACACCAAACAGTATTAGATCCCAGCAAGTGTGAAACTACTTCTTCCCAAAACATAGATAGGAAGGAGACCAGTTTACAAGTAGATGAGGTCACAGTGGTCAGGGCCATAGGTCAATATGTGGCCCACATAAGGAACACAGACTGGGAGATCAACCCTAAGATAACCTAAAGTCAAACCTGCTTAGTCAAGTTTTGGGGAATTATCTGATAATTCAGGACATAGACTGGAATGAGCTATTGACATTTGATATAATTATAGTTACTGGCAGCAAATGCTAGTAAGACCCTAGGTCCCAACGTGGTGGGCAGTGATGCAGACATTGGCAGCAAATGGCATTTCTGGCAGTTCATGAACCACTTATGATGGCAGGACATGAGGCCTCTGATAACCCAATGGATCCTTCCCTGCCTATGAAGACCTGGATCCTGAAGACCATTATTTTGCCTAGTACACCAATGTTGAGAGAAAGGCATGCTCAACTAGACCTCAGTGGTCATCAGTGTGTGATTTGCAGAGTGAGTCAGCATCCATCAGAGATATCGTATAAGTTCTGCTGTACTGAATAGCTTGGTTGATGCTTTTATAAGAACAACAAAGATTGAAAGGTAAATCCACCATGAATCTGGACTTGGGGCCATGGCATTGTGTTCTGGTGAGTGTGGAAAAATAGGATCCTCTTAATGAAGGATGAGGCAACTACTTCTGCCT
The DNA here is from genome assembly GCF_900497805.2 of Vombatus ursinus. Classification (NCBI taxonomy): domain Eukaryota; kingdom Metazoa; phylum Chordata; class Mammalia; order Diprotodontia; family Vombatidae; genus Vombatus; species Vombatus ursinus. Next base: position 3,514,184 of record NW_020941197.1, on the reverse strand, counting down.
AATAGTGCTATTTGTTCCAATTTGAATGTCTACCTGTCATATGTGGTACTTTATCTGGCTCTGACTAGAAAATTGAACTTATAAAACCCCCAAGATTAGGGTTATCAAAGAATAATAATAGCTAACATTTTTTCTCTTCACTAGATATTTGTTTATAAAGATTTGACAAGATTAAAAAAAAGAAGAGAGAGGCATGTTCCATCATCTGTCCTCTGGAACCAGTATTGGTCATTGAATTGGTCATTGAATTGAATCTAAGTTCAGAGGTCTTTTACTGCTTATTTCATTTACATTATTATATATGTATATATTGTATATATGTATATTGTTCTCTTTATTCTACTTTCTTTGCTTTATACCAGTTTATACAGTCCTTCCCATCTTTCTCTGAATTCCTTCTATTCATTATTTTTTTAAATTTATGAAATAACACAAGCATTTCCATAATATAGTAGTATAAACAGATGATTCCACATGAAATTGCAAATCTATTATGTACAACTTGTTATTCCTTTTAAATATATAATAAAATTATCATGTAACTTTTTACCTTTTTTTCTCCTCCTTCCCATTCCCCCACCCCAGAAATAGCTATGTAAAATCATTCTATACATATTCCTATTTATTAGTTCTTTCTCTGAATGCAGATAGCATCTTCCCTCATAGGAACTCTGTAGTTAATTTGGGTATTTCTAATAGTCAAACTGACTTAGTTGTTCAAAGTTGTTTTTAAAGCAATATTGCTGTTACTGTATACAATGTTCTCTTGGTTCTGCTCATTTCACTCTGTTATTTCATGCAAATCTAGCCATGTTTTTCTACAATCAATGAGCTCATTATTTCTTATAGCACAGTAGTATTCCATATACTAATGTTGGTGGAACTGTGAACTGATCCAACCATTTTAGAGAGCAATCTGGAATTATGTTCGAAGAGTCATTAAACTGCCTATACCACTACTAGGTCTATTTGATAGACCTAGGGAAAAAGGAAAAGGATCTGTATATTCTAAAATACATACTGCAGTTCTCTTTGTGGTGGCAAAGAACTGGAAATTGCAGGAATGTCTATCAATTTCGGAATGGCTAAGTAAATTGTGATATATTAACAACTAACATTTATATAGTATTTACTATTTGCCAGGTACTGTGCTAAGCACTTTATTATCTCATTTGGGCCTCACAATGACCATGGAAGGTAGGTACTATTATTCTCATTTTATAGATGAGGAAACTGAGGCAAAAAGAAACTAAATAATTTGTGTAGGGTCACATAGCTAGTAAGTGTCAGAGGCTGTATTTGAACTTAGGTCCTTTCTTACTGCAGGCACAACATTCTATCCACTGGGCCACCTAGCTCCCAGAGAATAATATCTCTAAAGCCATTTAAGTGGTCAAAGATACTCTAGAAAACCATTAGATTTTATTACCAAGGGGTGGGACATAATAAGAAAAATATCTGCCACATAAGCCAAATTTGCTAAGTTAAATAGGTTAAACTACTCAACAAGTATTGAAACTATCCTCAAGATTTAATTGACATAGTTGGAGGTAGGTCCTCCTGACTCCAGGGTCAGTATTCTATCCACCTAGGTCCCCCTTCTTTATACATTCTTAACAACTATTGTACACTTAGCAGTATTGTGGACAGCAACTGAAGGGGTACACTTAATTTTAAAATTGCATTTTTATGTTAGGTGGTAGAGTGAATAGAGTGCTAGAATTGGAATCAGGGAGATTAGTTCAAATCTAGCCTCAGATACTTACTAGTTGAGTGACTCTGAGCAAGTTACTTATCCTCTCTCATTCTCAGTTTTTCTATCTATAAAATGGGGATAATAATAGCACCTACTTCCCAGGGTGGTTGTGAGGATCAAATGAGATGATATTTGTAAAGCACTTTGCAAATCCTATCATGCTATATAAATACTTGCTTGCCATTAGTATTATTAGTTGCCATACTTGATCTATAACTAACATCAAATTTTCCTTTATTCTATTTTTGTAATAATATTTTTTGTTGATGATTCCATACAGAATTACTACAACAAGCCCTTTAGTCTCACAAAATAGCTGAAATAAGTTAAAATATATTAGACATATTTAATTTTATAGATATGAACTTGAGTAAGCTACTACCATAATTATTGCTATAATTCTTATATTTTTCATCATCATAATATAATATAAAATTAAAGCATTATAATTCATGTACACACAATGGAACCATTATTTGTAATTTTTATAATTACTGTTTATTATTATCATAAAAAGTTTTAGGCTTTGTTTCCTTAATCAGACATGGTTCCTTCAAAGAAGAATTGCAAGTAAATAGTGGGATGTTTTATTGCAACTCTGACAATTTAATGACTATTCATACTTGTCAAATAAAACAGAAATGGGAAAATGGATCTGTGGCTAATGGTGAAGAGGAATAAAATGTGCTTATAGCTTTATGCTAGTATCTGGTTTTCTTTTGAACTAACTTACCTGTATGATAACAGGATCACTGAGATGACCTAATGCCAGGGATAGAACTGTCCTTAATATTTCTGGCAATCTCTTAGATTCCCAGTTGGATGTTTGTTACTGGTCTTGTCTCTGACAACCTGGTTAATATTGAGGGAGGGAGAGTGTGACACTTCCTCTTTTCTCATCCCTCTTTACCTAACTGTCCCCTCTCACTCTAATACAGACATAAGGTACTGGCTCCTCAAAAAACTTCTCAAGTTTACCTCTCAAAAGCAGTTGCTGGAATGATCCTTCTGGAATCTTCTCCTCTCATACTGTTGTTGTTCATCCTTTGTTTTTTGAAGAGGGCTAATTATGTCACAGGTGATGTCTTGACTTGTGTGTGAATTGAATTTAAATAAGACAGAGTTTTATAAAGTTGTCAGCTGCATTCTCTCTTCCTGAGTCATTCATTGAAGTCCAGTTGCAGGACAAAAGTCAACATGACTGGCGATGGTCCAGGATGCAATGGATGTCCTTGGCATCTTTGATGTCAGACCAAGCTCTGCTTTAAGTTTTGTTGCTTGATTTTATCCTTTGGCTTAAGACTTATGTTTTTGATAGGTTGATTGATTCTGTAACTCATTCAAAGAGGCATTCTCACCCAATAAAGGTATTGGGGAATAGAAGATTTCCTTAGTTGAGGGTGAAGTGTGAGATGTCCCTTTTATACTTTAGTGAAATGGAGAGCAATATTTTCACACCCACCCATGGTAGATAACCATCTAAATGTATATGGCTAGTGCTTTTTCCACTTTAGTTCTTGGTCCATGTACTCAATTCATGAACCTATACATGGGCAGTAGAGTAGGGAATGGTCCTTTAACTGCATCCTTCTGCAAATATTGACATGGTTACAAGAACAGACACATCAATAGACTTTTCCTATGGGAAGAATGTTATTAAATGCTCCCAAAATTAAGGAAAGGGTGAATAGCTATAGAAAGGAATGTGAGGGATCCATATTATATGCCACTTTTTGAGTCTGTCATTATATGTGATCTTAGCAGAGCATATGTGAGCTCAGAATAAAGACTCTGGGTAAATTCACACAATATGTTTTCTATACTAACATAATTCATCATGATCACTTAGAAACTAATAATTATTCATGATCTCCTTGTATTTCTTGTGTGTGTAGCTAAATTGAAATAATACTTATATACATTCTACTTAGCAGCTTATTGAAGTGAAAGCAAGTGGGATGTGGTTTGTGAGCAGGTCCAGTATTTGCTTAGGTGTTAAGTAGAGCTTGGTTTGACAAGTCAAGGTCAGCCAGTGGGCCTGCTTTTTCCTGTCAAAATTCTGGAATTTCTGAAAATTCTGAAACTGATTTGGAGAGGAACATATTGTACTGTACTTCTTACAGAGGAAAACTATCCCTATAACACTTTGTATGAGCTAACATTAGACATGGTAATTAAATTCAGTGGTTGTTCCAAGATTAATAGATGTTTTACTTCAAGTGCTTTGCTGCTAGAACAAAATTAAATAAAAGGAAAATGAGGGGAAAAATGCATCTTATCCTTTTCATTTCTTAAAAACCACAGGAAAGCACTTTGTAGCTAACCTTTAGAAGAGGCCCAATATACATCCCAGTGAGGTGGCCTATTCTTTTTCAGATGCATGTAATTTCCAAGCCTACTGGCTGAAGAATTGTGTTGTGAGGCTGCTAACCGAGTTCTGTTTAAACATATGACAGAACCAATCATCAGTCACATCATTTTCCCACGTAATTCAAATCGGAGCCCTTAACTCTCAAATTACAGATTTGATAAGCATGAAAGAAATTAGGTGACAAAGGTTAACTTTGCTGAAGAAAATCATCTTTGTAGCACAGTTCTGCTTGTGTTTTTGGCTTGCTTTAAAATAGAACAGGAGCTACACATTCTCTTCACAGGATAAACTTAGGTTTTTTTGTTTTTATTCCTTTAGGCACCATTTATCACTTGGCTGACCTTGGTCCAGTCACTTAACTTTTCTTGGCCTCCATTTTTTCCTCTGCAAAATAAGAACTCTGAGTTAGGTATCCTCTAAGGTCTCTTCCAATTTTAGTCAGTGATCCTACAATCCCATAAGCTTCTCTACATGGAAGATTGAGGATTAAGAAGCCCTGCCAGAAGGTTTTCCCCTGCTGGTTAATTTTCTTGTCTTCTAGAATCTGGCCCCAATCACTTACTGGCTGTATGATCCTGGCCAAGTCACTTAACTCTGTTTGCCTCAGTTCTTCATCTGTAAAATGGTCTGGAGAAGGAAATGGCAAACCACTCCAGTATCTTTGCTAAGAAAATCCCGAATGTGGTCACAAAGAGTTAGATACAATTGAAACAATTCAACAACAACAACAACAACAATAAGAATGCGATAGGTTTGTGTGAACTGGAATGTGTACAAAGAGAAAACCTAGCAATATTAGGCAGCTGTAAGAATATTTAGAGCACATTCCAAATAATAATGTACAATAATGTACATCCTAAGGCTATACAGTTCACTGGATACAAAATGGGATTCATTTGTGCCCTACTCTATATCCATGACCAATCTGCAAATCCAACATGTATGCCAAGTGTAAGCACATATTCTGTAGTGTCTTTTATCTTTTATTCTTTCTTTTTTTTGTACCGTAGTTTAGTGGTTCCTGGTTTTAGGAACCCAAAGACATTGGATAGTACCAGCTAGCCCTCATGTTTAAAAAATAATAGCATCAGTTTGATAAAAAAAATCATCATCCTTAAGTATTGTAATTGACACAACTGAAATTCTATGGGATGTAAATCCATACATTTAATTGGTGTAGTCTAGAAACCATAGCTTCATTCACAGAGCTAGTAGTAACAGATGGAAGAGAAAGCATACAAATTCATAGGATTTCTGCACCTTCTTTCCTCAGGCTTCCTGTCTCTGAGTGGTTACTTTTCCTCTGTGTTTTTGTTGAGTCTATTTCAGTTTAGAATGTTAATCTTAAGGTGCAATTTAATTCTCATTGTTACAGTGATGACTAAATATAATCTTGGGGAAGTATGATATACTGAAAAGAGTATGGGTGCCATGAGACCTGGGTTCTAGAACTAGCTCTACCACTACCTACATGACCTTGAGCAAGTCACCGTACCTGTCTAGGTCTCATTTTCCTCACCAAAATAAAGGGATTAGATTAAAGACCACATTAAGTTCCAAGAATCTTGGGTTCATGGTAGGACTTCAGCTTTCTTTTGTTACCTCAATGTACATAATAACAGTCAATAAGAACCATAGTTGCTACAGGTTTTATCCATATTTTTCAGGTGAAGAAACCAAAGTTTAGAAAAGTGACCTGTTTATAATCATACAGTTAGCAAATGTTGAAGTCACAATTTATATGCAGGTTTTTTTGTTTGTTTGTTACTTCAAGCCAAAAGCAATAGAACGTAAGCTTTTTGAGGGCAGGACTGTCTCACATTTATGAGACACATATGTGAGGATGTGAGACATGCATTTGTGAGACACATATCCTCAACACATCGAATAGTGTTTGGCAAGTAGTAGGAACTAGGATCAACAAAAAAGCATTTATTAAGCCCAATTCTATTTTCTCTATACTATTTTATCACTCTAAGGTGGAAAAGATGACAGCATGTATTTAGCTCAGTGCAAACTCATAAGTACATCTCAAAATGCATACTTTACCAAAATAGATGAATAATATCTTATTTACCTATGAAAATATTATTATTATTATTTTGCTTTAGTTAAGGCATATTAAGTGTGACAAAATGGAAGTATAGCTCATGGTTGGTGGTATTGGTGTATCTGTTTTTTTACCACTTTGAAATCATATTGAAGCGATCAATGGCTGATTATCTCAACATCCAGAGTGGCATTATTTGGATTGCAAACACAAGAAAAATGAAGAGGTAATGTAATTGATCTATTGGCACTGATTCAACTGCTGCTTCAACCACTCACTGTGAATTTCAGCTGCTAAAATATCATCTCATTTTTTAATGCATTAGGCTGATGGGTTGATAGGTTGCCTTTACATTTAGGTTATGGCTTTGATCTATTCATTAGAATCAACAGAGTACTGTATGTTTTTTTTTTCACTCTAATTATAGCCACTTTAGTGACAGGTAAAACTCACGTGGGCTCTTAGCTAATAGTTCAATATAGCATCATCTTCAGGAAACAAGCATTTTGAACTCCTATGATAAAATGATCATTATGTATAGCATGTATGCATATAAACATGAATACACATGCTTACGTATTAAATATAGCATATAATTATGTGATTAAATACTTCAAAAGTGCATCCCTTCTCTGTCAGGAGTTGAGTGGTGTGTTTCATATTCATTCTTATGTATTCATGGTTTATTAATGCATGGTTACTGCATTAATTAGAGTTCTGAAGTCTTTTAATGTTGCTTTTCTCTAAAATGTTGTTATCATTGTATAAATTGTTCTACATCTATTAACTTTTCTCTCCATCAGATCAAAGGAGTTCTCCTACTTTCCTCTGAAATGGCCTGATTCATCCTTTCCTATGGTATAGTAGTATTCCATTATCTTCATATACCACAATTTGTTTAGCCATCCCCTAATAAGAGGGTGTTTCTTTAGTTCCTTTTTGTTTTCTGCTAAAAGAAAAAGAGTTACCAGAAACATTTTTATATAGAGACCCCTTCCCTTTCTCTGATTTCTTTGAGGTATAGACTAAGAGTAGTATGGTTAGGTCAAAGGTATACACAGCTGGGTAATTTCCTGGGCATAGTTTCACATTGTTTCTACAACAGCAGGACCAATCCACAGCTCCAACAACACTACAGTAATGTACTTCTTTTCCCACAACCCTGGAAGTATTTGTCATTTTCCTCTTTCGTTATTTTTGTCAGAGCAATGAGTGTGAGGTGGAATATCAAAGCTGCTCTAATCTGAATTTCTCTATTAATGATTTAGAACATTCAATGTGATTCTTGAAATCTTGGATTTCTTTCTTTGAAAAATATTTACTTATGTCCTTTGACAATTTAAATGTTAGGAAATGATTCTTAGTTTTATAAATTTGATTGGTTCTTATGTATCTTGGATAGGAGACTTTTATTGGAAAAAATGCTACAAAGTTTTTTTTTCTTCAGTTACGTGTTTCTGAGATGGACATATTTAGAATGGAATAATGAAACTCCCCTTTAAAGCTTGGTAGCACTAATCCAACTAATAGACCAACTATACCAAAACAGAGTAATTTGAAACAGCTGCTATCTGCCATAAGCATCAGGAACAAATACAATCTTCTACAGTTTTTAACAAGGAGTATAAGAACACTTCAGCACTTGTACAGAATAGTTTATGCTGTTACCATTTGACCTGTTCAGGACCAGGAAGGAAAAGGTGGTGCTATTTATGAATGCCCTTAAGGACAGATTTTTTAACATCTGAGGTACAAATGACTTGAGAAAGCTATAGAAGATTTATGGAAAGAAAGTCATTGGAAGATAATATTGTTATCTAACCAGCACACTCAGTAGAGATCTTGAAGCCCACATTGCCCAAATATAAGGGATGGTAAACAAACATGGAATGAATAGAATCTCAAAAATAAAAGCACATCAGAAAATCTTTCTTATCATTATCCAAAATTAAGAGCTAAAGCTAAAATTAAGGGGAGAAGAGTCACATGAAGCAATTGTTGTTGTTGTTCAGGCATTGAATCTTGCCCAACTCTTCATGAACCCATGGACCATAGCACATCAGCCCCTTCTATCTTCCATTATCTCTCTACGTCTGTCCAAGTTCATGTTCATTGTTTTCCCATGGTTCCATCTATCCATCTCATTCTCCGACATCGCCTTTTACTTTTGCCTTCAATCTTTGCCAGCATTAGGGTATTTTCCAATGAGTCTCATCTCATTATGTGGCCAAAGCATTTAAGCTTCAGTTTCAGTATTTGACCTTCCAGTGAATAGCCTGAATTCATTTCTTTCTGATTTGATCACTTTGTTATTTAAGGGACTCTCAAAAGTCTCCTATTCTGTGACTTTCAGTTTTCCTTATAGTCCAACTCTCACAGCCATACATTGCTACTGGAAAAATCATAGCTTTGACTATATGGACCTTGATGTCTCTGCTCTCCAGATTGGCCATAGCTTTCCTTCCAAGGTGCCAATGTCTTTTAATTTCATGGCTGCAGTCATGGTCTGCAGTGATCTTTGAGTCCAAGAATGTAAAATCTGACTTCCATTTCTTCTCCCTCTATTTTCCAGGGAGAGATGGTACCAGTTGCCAAGATCTTATTTTTTCTGATGTTCAGCTTCAAGCCAGCCTTTACATTCTCCTCTTTCACTCATACAAAGAGACATCTTAGTTCTTCACTTTCTGCTGTCAGAGTGGTAAGTGGTATTGTCTGCAAAGAACACCATAAAGACCTCAACCTCACTCAACAACAATATGGTAAAATGGGGGTTTCTTTACTTTTTTGTGTCATATACCACTTTGGCAGGCTGGTGATGGTTATGGATGGGCTTCTTCTCAGAGTAATGTTTTTAAATGCATAGGCTTACAAATAAAATCAACTATAATGAAATAGTAGTTAAAATAGTAAAAAAAAAAATAAGTTCACAGATTCCAGATTAAGAAGCACTTCTATAGAGGGTTGAAAGGGAAGGGAACAAGCATTTATTAAATGCCTCCTATGTGCCAGGCATTATTCTATATTTCATCTTTATAGCAACCTTGGGAGATGAATGCTATCATTTTTCATTTTTACTGCTGAGGAAACTGAGACAGTCACAGCTCAAATGATTTGCCCTGGGTCACACACCTAGGATGTGTGTGAGGCAGGATTAGAACTGAGGGCTTCCTTATTCCAGGCCCAGTGCTCTATCTATTACCTTGCAAAGAAGCAAAGAAATTAGAGGAGAGAGAGAGAATCTCCAAAGAAAAATATTATCCTGTTTGAAAGAATTCCAGTACAATACAAGTCCTAGTTAGATCAAGGGGTGGCACTATGTAGTGAAAAGGTGATTTGGGATGAGGGGACTTGACTTCAAATCTAAGCTCTGATATTTATTACCTATAGGACTATGGTCATTTCACTTTAGCTTTGTGGCCCCCAGTTTCCTTAGATCTATAACTGGGAGATTGGACTAGATGAACCTGAAAATCCTTTCCAGCTCTAAATTTATAATAAAAAAAATGAAACTGAAAGCTTGTATGCAGTTGACACAATGAAAGAACTTCTCTGCAGTGACTGGCTCAAACATTTCCTAGCACCACATGTCCTCCTCTTAGATCACTTTACCATCCTTTTTAAAAATTTTTCTTTTTTTATTAATTTAATTTTGATTTATCAATAAGCACTTCCATAAGCTTTTGAGTTTTAAATTTTTCTCCCCCTCCCTCCAAGCCTCCCTCCCCAAAATGGCTCACAATCTGATACAGACTATACATATACATTCCTATTAAACATATTTTCACATTAGTGATGTTGTAAGGAAGAATTAGAACCAATAGGAGGAGCCACAAGAAAGAAGAAACAAAACAAAACAGAAGAAAAAATAGCAAATATGCTCCAATTTGCATTCAAACTCCATAGTTCTTTCTTTGGATGTGGATAGCATTTTCCATCATGAGACCTTTGGAGATGTCTTAGATCCTTGCATTTCTGAGAAGGGCTAAGTCTATCAATGTTAGTCACCACACAATGTGGCTGTTACTGTGTACAGTGTTCTCCTGGTTCTGCTCACTTCACTCAGCATCAGACCATACAAGTCTTTCCAGGTTTTTCTGAAGTCCACCTGCTCATCATTTCTTATAGCACAGTAGTATTCCACTACTTTTGTATACCACAACTTGTTCAGCCATTCCCCAATTGATGGGCAATTTCCAATTCTTTGCCACCACAAAAAGAGCTGCTAGAAATATTTTTGTATATGTGGGTCCTTTTCCCATTTTTATGATCTCTTTGGGATACAGCTCTAGAAGTGCTATTGATGGGTCAAAGGGTATGCACATTTTTATAACCCTTTGGGCATAGTTCTAAATTGCTTTCCATAATGGTTGGATCATTTCACAACTCCACCAACAATGCATTAATGTTCCAATTTTCCCACATCCTCTCCAACATTTATCATTTTCCTGTTTTGTCATGTTGGCCAATCTGATAGGTGTGATGTGGTACCTCAGAGTTGTTTTGATTTGCATTTCTCTAATCAATAGTGATCTAGAGCATTTTTTCATGTGACTACAGGTGGTTTTAATTTCTTCATCTGAGAACTGCCTGTTCAGGTCCTTTGACAATTTATCAGTTGGGGAATGACTTGTGTTCTTATAGATTTGACTTAATTCTCTATACGTTTTAGAAATGAGGCCCTTATCAGAGACACTGGTTGTAAAAATTCTTTCTCAGTTTTCTACTTTCCTCCTAACCTTGGTTGCATTGGCTTTGTTTGTGCAAAAACTTTCCAATTTAATGCAATAAAAATTATCCATTTTGCATTTTGTAATGTTTTCTATCTCCTGTTTGGTAATGAATTTGCTGTTCTCCATAAATCTGACAGGTAAACTATTCCTTGCTCTCCCAGTTTGCTTGTAGTATCAGCCTTCATATCTAAATCATGAACCCATTTTGACTTTATTTTGGTATTTAGTGTGAGATTTTGATTTAAGCCTAGTTTCTGCTGTACTCTTTCCCAGTTTTCCTAGCAATTTTTGTCATAGTGAGTTCTTATCCCAGAAGCTGGGGTCTTTGGGTTTATCAAATAGTAGATTACTATAGTCATTGACTACTGTGTCTTGCCTACTTAACTTATTCCACTGATCCATCACTCTATTTCTTAGCCAGTACCAAGTAGTTTTGATGATTGCTACTTTATAATGCCATTTAAGTTCTGGAACAGCTAGGCCACTTTCCCCTGCATTTCTTTTCATTAGTTTCCTTGATATTCTGGACCTTTTGTTATTCCCAATGAATCTTGCTATTTTTTCTAGCTCTATAAAATAATTTTTGGTAGTTTGATTGGTATGGCACTGAATAAGTAAAGTAGCTTAGGTAGAATTATAATTTTTATTATATTAGCTTGGCCTACCCATGAGCAGGAGATGTTTTTCCAGTTATTTAGATTTGACTTTATTTGTGTGAAAAGTGTTTTGTAATTGTGTTCATATAATTCCTGGGTTTGTTTCAACAGGTAGACTCCTAAACATTTTATAATGTCTACAGTAACTTTAAATGGAATTTCTCTTTTTTATCTCTTGCTGTTGGACTTTGTTGGTAATATACAGAAATGCCAATGATTTATGTGGGTTTATTTTATAGCCTGCAACTTTGCTAAGGTTGTTTATTATTTCAAGTAGTTTTTTACTTGATTCTCTGGGATTTACTAAGTATATCATCATATCATCTGCAAAGAGTGATAGCTTTATTTCTTCTTTGTCTATTCTAATACTTTCAATTTCTTTTTCTTCTCTTATTGCTAAAGCTAATATTTCCAGTATGATATTGAACAACAGTGGTGATAATGGACATCCTTGTTTCACCCCTGATGTTACTAGAAATGCTTCTAGCTTGTCCCTATTACATATGATGCTTGCTGAAGGTTTTAGGTAGATGCTACTTATTATTTTAAGGAAGACTTCTTTTATTGCTATGCTCTCTAGTGTTTTTAATAGGAATGAGTGTTGTATTTTGTCAAAAGCTTTTTCTGCATCTATGAAGATGATCATGTGGTTTCTGTTAGTTTTGGTGTTGATATGATCAATTATGCTGATAGTTTTCCTAATATTGAACTAGCCTTGCATTCCTGGTATAAATCCTACCTGGTCATAGTGTATTATTCTTGTGATAAGTTGTTGTAATCCATTTGCTAATATTTTATTTAAGATTCTTCCATCTATATTCATTAGGAAAATTGGTCTATAATTTTCTTTCTCTGTTTTAACTCTTCCTGATTTAGGTATCAGCACCATATTTGTATCATAAAAAGAATTTGGTAAGATTCTTTCTATTTTCCCAAATAGTCTATATAGTATTGGAACTAATTGTTCTTTAAATGTGTGATAGAATTCACTTGGAAATCTGTCTGGCCCTGGAGATTTCTTCCTAGGGAGTTCATTAATTGCTTGTTCAATTTCTTTTTCTGAGATGGGGTGATTTAAGTATTTTATTTCCTCTTCTGTTAATCTTGGCAATTTATATTTTCATAAATATTCATTCATTTCACTAATATTGTCAAATTTATTAGCATATAGTTGGGCAAAATAATTCCTAATTATTAGTAATCAAATTATTATTAAAATAGAGGAATTAAATAATTCTTCTTCCTTGGTGGATTCACCCTTTCCATTTTTGATACTGGTAATTTGGTTTTCTTCTTTCTTTTTGTCAATTAAATTAACCAAAGGTTTATCTATTTTATTGGTTTTTTCATAAAACCAGATCTAAGTTTTATTTATTAGTTCAATAGTTTTCTTAGTTTCAATTTTCTTAATTTCTACTTTTGTTTTCAATTTTCTAATTTGGTGTTTAATTGGGGATTTTTAATTTTTTCTTTTTCTAGTTTTTTTTTTAGTTGTATGCCTAATTCATTGATCTCTTCTTTTTTATTTTTATTTTTAAGCAATTGAGGTTAAGTGACTTGCCCAGGGTCACACAGTTAGTAAGTGTCAAGTGTTTGGTCTGAGGCCAGATTTGAACTCAACTCCTCCTGACTTCAAGGCCGGCACTCTATCAGCTGTGCCACCTAGCTGCCCCCATTGATCTCCTCTTTCTCCATTTTATTCATGCAAGCATTTAGAGATATAAAACTTCTCCTAAGAACTGTTTTCACTGCATCCCATAAGTTTTGGTATGTTGTCTCATTATCGTCATTCTCTCGAATGAAGTTGTTGATTGTTTCTATGATTTGTTTTTGACCCACTCATTTTTAAGGATTAGATTATTTAGTTTCCAATTATTTTTTAGTCTCTTTCCATGGCCCTTTATTACATATGATTTTTATTGCATCATGAACTGAAAAGGATGCATTTAATATTTCTCCCTTTCTGCATTGGGTTGTGAGGCTTTTATGCCCTAGTACATGGTCAATTTTTGTGTATGTGCCATGTACCGCCAAGAAAAAACATATTGCTTTCTATCCCCATTCAATTTTCTCCAGAGGTCTACCATCCCTAACTTTTCTAATGTTCTATTCACCTTTTTAACTTCTTTCTTGTTTATTTTGTGGTTAGATTTATCTAGTTCAGAGAGGGGGAGGTTGAGGTCCCCCTAGTATTGTTTTGCTGTCTATTTCTTCCTGTAACTCCCTGAACTTCTCCCCTAAGAATTTGGATGCTATACCATTTGGTGCATATATATTTAGTAATGATGTTACTTCATTGTCTATGGTGCTTTTTAGTAGGATGTAGTTTCCTTCTTTATCTCTTTTGATAAGATCTGTTTTTGCTTTTGCTTTGTCTGAGATCAGGATTGCTACCCCTCCTTTTTTTTTTTTTTACTTCAGCTGAAGCATAGTATGTTCTACTCCAACTTTTTACCCTTACCCTACGTGTTCCCCTATGTTTCAACTGTGTTTCTTGTAAACAATATATTATAGGATTATGTTTTCAATCCATTCTTTTATCTGGTTCTGTTTCATGGGAGAGTTAATCCTATTCACATTCACAGTTATGATTACTATCTGTGTCTTTCCCTCCATCCTATTTTCCCCCTGTTTATGATTTTCTTTCTCCTTTCTCCCCTTCTCTCCTCACTAGTGTTTTGCTTTTGGCCACCACCTCCCTCAGTCCTACCTCCCTTCTATTAGTCCCCTTCCTTTTCTTCCCCTTTACCTTTACTACTTCTTCCCTCCCCTTTATTTCCCTTCCCTTTTCTTTCCCTTCTTCCCTCTTACTGCCTAAAGGGCAAGTTAGATTTCTATACCTAATTGATTAAGTTATTCCTTCCTTGAGCCAAATCTGATGAGAATAAGGTTCAAACAATGCTCATCTCCCTCCCTTCTTTCCCTCTACTGTAATAGGTTTTTATGCCTTTTCCTGTTACATAATTTATCTTTGTCTGCCTCCTCCTTTCCTTTTCTCCCAGTACATTCCCTTAGTTAGATCAGATTAATCCACTTACTTAGATCCATTTAACCAACTTGATTAGATTTTTTTTATTATTACATCAAAGTCAACTTATACCCACCCCCTCTATGTATATCCCTTTAACATGGTGTAATAACAATACAGTTCTCAAGAGTTACAAGGATCATCTTCCCTTGTAGGCATGTAAACAGTTTGCCCTTATTAATAGCATGTTGTTGTTTTGTTCTGTCCCATTTACCTTTTTATGTCTCTTTTGAGTCTTGTATTTGAAGATCAGATTTTCTGTTGAGCTCTGGTCTTTTTATCAGGAAAGTTTGGAAGTCCCCTATTTTGTTGAATGTCCATCTCCTCCCCTGAAAGATTATACTCATTTTCACTGGGTAGTTGATCCTTGGTTGTAATCCAAGCTCCTTTGCCTTGTGGAATATCATTTTCCATGCTTTATGATCTTTTAATGTAGAAGCTGCAAGGTCCTGTGTAATCCTGACTGTGGTTCCATGATATTTAAATTGTTTCTTTCTGGCTGCTTGCAGTATTTTCTCTTTAACCTGGTAATTTTGGAATTTGGCTACTATATTCCTTGGCTTTTTCAATTTTGGATCTCTTTCAGGAGGTGCTAGGTGGAATTTTTCTATGGCTGCTTTACCTTCTGGTTCTAGGACCTTAGTGTAGTTTTCCTTGATGATTTCCTGAAAGATGCTGTCCAGGCTCTTTTTTATTAATTGTGATTTTCAGGTAGATCAACAATTTTTAAATAACAATTTTTAAATAGATCCTCCTGGATCTATTTTCCAAGTCAGTTGTTTTACCAATGAGGTATTTTATACTTTCATCTATTTTTTCATTCTTTTGTTTCTCTTTGACTGATTCTCACTCTTTCATAGGGTCATTAGCTTCCCTTTGCCCAATTCTAATTTTTAACAAATTGTTTTCTTCTATTATATTTTGTACCTCCTTTTCCATTTGGCCCATTTTATTTTTTAAAGGAATTCTTCTCAGTGAGTTTTTGTGTCTCCTTCTCTATTTGGCCAATTCCGCTTTTTAAAGAGTTGTTTTCTTCAGTTAATTTTTGTCCTTCCTTTTCCAAGCTATTGACTCTCTCTTGTATACCTCTCATTTCTTTTTCTAGTTTTCCTTCTATCTCTCTTATTTGACTTTTAAAGTCCTTCTTGAGCTCTTCCAAGGCTTTTTGGGCTTCAGACCAGTTCATATTCCCTTTTGAGGTTCCAGATGTGGGTTTGTTGACAATGTTGTCCTCTTCAGAATTTCTGCCTTGATCTTCACTGTTCCCATAATAAGAATCTATAGCATGTTTCTTTTTGCTCATGGTGTTTTCTTATTTCCTGGCCTTTAAAAAAGATTAAGCTCTCCTGATGTGGAGCAAGAGGCACTGACCCAAGCTTCTTGTGTGGGAGCCTGGGGTCATATCACTGGCTTTGTGTGCTGGGGCCTCTAATGCTGGCAGTTGTTGGCTGTAGGGTTCTGGCAGCTTATCTGATGTTGGGCTGGAATCAGCAGCAGTGGAACTCTAAGAGTAGGATTGGGTAGCCTGCCTCCTGGAGGTTGCCTGCACACCCAGTCCTTTCTTTTCTCTTTCCTTGGCTCCTTTCAGATGGATGTTTCACTGCTGCAGGATGTTTCTCCACCTGGGGCTTTCCTCCTTGGAACTGTGCTTCCCAGAGTTTTGCTGAAGCACTCTGAGACTTGACTGTCATTGAACACCATGGCACGTGGTGGTTTTATGAGCTGGTTTCCACTGGTTCTCCTGCCTGTACTAATGCACTTGGGGGTCCTGGTGTTGTGTTTGCCTGCTCCACCACCTGGGGTTCAGGATCTTCCTGTGGTATGCTGAGGTGGGGCTTTCCACTAGCTTGCTGGAACACCTCCCATTCTGTACTGCTCCCCACCCCCATGGCAAGAGGGGCTTTTCCCATTACTCCCTCAAGTTTCCTAGGCTACAGGACTGCTTCACCCTGTCTTGCTGCTGGTTCAGCTGTTCAAGGGTTTTTCCTGGAGCGATATTTTCTGGGCTTTCAGAGGTTAATAAGGGATGGCAAGAGTGATTTACTTTTTACTCTACCTTCTTTACCATCCTTTCTGATGCAAGCTTGATTCCATTTTTCTCAACATATCATTACTATTATCTTAGTGAAGGCAACGCCACCAAAAAGCAACAAATCTCAAGTCAATGATGGCTTCAAATTGTTGAAATTAAAACACACATCCTTTCTCTATCTTAACAAATAGTGAATCACAAAAGGAGAAATTCAATCTGCTATCAGTCAGTTATTTCATCAAATGGATTTATTTAACCTTCTATTTTTGTGAACATAATTTATTGGGGTTTGTTTGAACATTGTTTAGAAAGTGTCTGCTATGCCAAAACAAAATGTATTATTAATAATGAAGAAATCAAAGAGAACAATCACTCCCTGAAACAAAATAAATTAAAAGGTTAATGCTTAAAGCTGGGCATGATGGCACACTCCTGTAATCTCTGCTACTAGGAACTTGAAGGGTTATGAATTTCTTGAGTTTGAGATTCCTGAGGTTGCAGTAGCATTAAAATCAGTCCTGTAATCTAGCTGCACTCTTGGACACCATCATGGTGAAAGGACAGTCAGAGACAGGGATTTAGGGAGAAGGAGAGACAGGGAAATAGAAAGAGAAAGACTGAAAAAGAGAAGAAACAGAGAGGGAGATGCAGAGATACTGTGAGAAGGAGAGAAAGAGACAGACAGACAGACAGACAGAGATGGAGAGGCAGAGAGAGAGAGAGAGAGAGAGAGAGAGAGAGAGAGAGAGATGTTAATGCATAGTGTATAACATCTCACTCTGGTCAATGGTGACTGGTTTTAGATCTCATATTTCTCCTAGATCCTCAATCTCCCTCAGTACCAACTTTTGTTATAGAACCACTACAATGTGTTTTCTGTAACTCCTTTGGTAATTAATATGTCTTTATGGGTACTGACCTTCTTTACAGAATATAAGCTACTTGATAGCAGTATATATTTTCATCTTTGTCTTTCTTTTTCCAGCACCTAGTACAGTGCTTGGTACATAGTGGCCATTTATTAAATACTTATTGAATTGAAGTTCATAAGGAATGATTTTTCTTTTATTATTTTATAGAAATGTTTGTTGATCCACACCTATTGAATTTCAAGTCCATTTGATCTTTTTTTTTTAATTTTAAAAGCTGTGTGAGCATATTTGGGGCCCAATTACCATGTAACTCACCTTATTCATGGCCTAGGGATAGAAAAGAAATACAATCCCAGGCATAGATAGCCTGAATCACAATTGGTGGAAGTGCCTCCAGACAGAAATCAACTTAAGTAAAGATCCTAAGCATTTTTAACCCTAGGATCTCTCAATTTCCTGTTTGTAGAAATTGCATTTTGAGAGAAAGAAGAATTTTCTCCTGGTTTTAAAAATCTTCATTTGATCTCAAATGCAAAAGCAATTTCCTAACTATGTGTCTTTGTTGATCATTGTTTTGTAATTCATTGATTTTTTAACCATGAATAAATAATATATGGTGAAAATAATTTGATAAACTACTTTATAAGCCCCTCAAGGGACTAGACTGTAATATCTTTTGTATCTCAACCCTATGCAGGGCACATCTTACTAAACATGGTAGGTACTCAAAAAAGGCTTCCTGATAACTGGATAATTGTGAATAAACTACTTTCTATGTAAATGAATCAGAGGTACATTAATTTCTTCATTTTTCAGGAACTGCTGATTCATTGTATATTTTTCTCTCTGTGTGTATGTATATTTGTGTTTTGACATTCCTTGAGAAGAACCAACCTATCTAAGTGAGAGTTCTTGGAGTTTTGTTTTCAATCCTTTGTAAGATCAGGAGAATACATCCTTCTCAAAGCTTTGCAGAAGACATTCCAGGTCAAGTTTGCCAATGACCTTGAAATATGAGAAGATTTGCAGGCAAAAGGGAAAGAAGGACAAGTCAATCACTAACTCAGTGGCTTCCATTCTGTCTATCCCTTTTCTTGTGTGGTCTATTGCCTCAGTATTCGGAATAACATTGTGAAGAAGACTATTTGATCATCCAGGGTAAATAAAATAGCTACCTGTCATTTAGGTGGTTAACTAGAGGCCACAGGAGAGCAAACAATGGCCAGGAATATTAGTTATTGATTAATAATTGATGGATGTAATCCAGAGTTTTCTTTCCCCAAAAGAGCAAGGGAGGGGTTACCAAAAAGCATGGAGTGGGGAACAAATGAATTCATTTATGATGAAAAGAAGGGACTGGGAAATCAATACTGAAAGTAGGAAGGGAAATGAATTTATTCATATCTTTAATATCTACATGAATTTATCTATATGTGATAATATTAGTGCAGAGGGGCCCAATTGGAGGTGAAACATTTTGACTCCATTGCTTTGTAGAAAAACCGGTTGTAGTTGATGGCATTTCCAAAGGTAGATCAATCATTATCACTGGTCTTCCCCTGGGGCATCTTATTGCACTATCAATTACACCTGTGTGTGCTTTAGCTAAGGATATGTTTGCCTACATTTGTTCTGTCTGCTTGGTTTTCTTTGGTCATTAAGTGTGATTGTCCCTAGGTAAAATTAAGCTACTTTTTAAGAGCCCTGATATCATGACTACATTTCCAGACCCCTTTGGAAGGACAAATTATAAAACAAAAAAAATTCAATGATGCAAAATCCATTGAGAAAATATCAAATGTCTGTGTTTAGACTCAGAAGTTTTTAGTAGCAAAGGAACTAAAACCATTCTCTCTTAAATTATAAGAATAAAGAAATAGAATTGCTCTCATTATACAACAGCAGTCCAGACTAAACACTGTGGTAAAATGTGACAGAAATACCAAGTCCAACTAGACCATCTGATGGAGACTTACCGAGCTCACTGCTATTCAAAGACAAGAATATTTTTGTTGATGTGCCTAAATGAGGCAAGCAATAAAGGATGAAGAATACATTTCTATGGAATTATGTTGCAGTTCATGCATTGATGGCAAAATATTAAATCCACAGTACAATGACTTCAGGGCCAGAGTGAAAAATTACAGGGGTCTGGTCAAAAGAGTAAAAAAAGGGCTTCCTAAATTTTACACTTTTCCCACTTTCTTATCCAGTTTTCTTTTCCAGAACTGCTAAAGATAGCCAGGAGGCATAGTGAATTGAGTGCTGGTCCTGGAGTCAGGTAGTCCTGAGTACAACTCCAATTTTAGATTCTAGCTGTGTGTACATGGGCAAGTCATTTAACCTCCCTCAACATCAGTTTCCTCAACAGCTCCTACTAAAAAACAAAAACAAACAAAAAAATTTGGTGACTTCCCTCCCCTCTCCATTTTTTTGCCAAGGATGCTTCAAATGTCTTTCTACTGTTGAATGGCCATCTTTTTCACTGATAATTCAGCTGAGATTTGCAGGTATCATTTTTGGTCATACTTTGAGTTCCTGTGATTTTTGGAATATCATAATCAACTGTCTTCTGCAGTCTGTTGTGAGTATGGAATAATCTTGTGTTATTAAGATTTTATTTTCTTCATATCTGAAGGTCCTTCTTATATATATTCACAAATGTGTCATTTGCCATTGGAATTGTTAATGACTACTACTGGTATTGAAGATTGAAGCTCTTTTATTTTTGTCTGGCTCTTATCCATATTTGTACTCAATTGATGTTTTGTTGCTTGTTTTCAGAAGTTCTGGAGAGTTTTTTTTTCCCCTGAATTGGTATTTTGGATTTTGATTTTCATTTTTTTCTGGGGAGACACATGATTTTAAAATTATCTCTTCATATTCTATATTCAAGATCGGTCACTGGATTGAATAAAGTTAATGTGTTCTTGCAATACTGTTGCTATTTTGAACCAAGATGGTGATTAGGGGCAGCTATCCAGGTGAACTTTTCCAACAATTCCCTCCAAACAACTTTAATATAACACCTCAAATCAAATTTAGAAGTGACCCTGCCAATAAAAAGTCAGGGTGAGATATTTTTCTAGCCTAAGAAATCTTAAGAGGTAGGCAAGAGAAGTCTGTAACACTGGGTGGAAGTCTGGCGGATGTCTTCCTAGAGCTCACACATTGGGGGAGCAACAGAAACCATAGCCGCAGAAGCAGCAGACGCAGCTTCAGGAGCTTTCATCACAGAGACTGGGAGGGGATCTGGCAACTGATCAGAAAAAGATTAGAGGGAACCCTTTGCTCGCAGTGGGTATAGCTGGCACTGATTGGCCACTCTTATGCAGTTTTGGGCCATACTTCTAAGGCAGAGAGGAGTGCTGGGAGTCAGTCACAAAGGAGCAGGGGCCTTGCACACAGTACCAAAGCGGAAAGGAGTGCTAGTGCATGCAGCTGCAGGGAGAACAGGAACCCTTCCTTGGTAAATATCAGAGTGCAGACCAAGAGAGCAGTGACCATATCTCTCCTGGGATCATATAAACTTGGAAACACCAAAAAGTTGCAGTCCCCCAGAACTAGCTCTGAAGGCAACAGTACAAAAAAGCCTGAAGCTTGGGACAATGCCTCTCAACCCCCAAGTGAACAGAGCCCCACTTGAACATAAAGTTTACAGTCAAGAAATAAGGTGGAAAAATAAGCAAACAATAACAACAAAAATAATTTGACCATAAAAAGCTACTACAGTGGCAGGAAAGACTAAGACATAAGCTCAGAAAATAACAATGTGAAAACAGCTACACAAAAATCTCAAAAATGGTAATTGGACCCAAAACCCAACAAGAATTCCTAGAAGAGTTAAAGAAAAAAGATAAATGGCAGAGGAAGAATTTAGAAAAGATGGGAGAGATGTAAGAAAATTATGAAAAGAGAGTCAACAGCTTGGTAAAGGAGGCACAAAACATATTGAAGAAAATAACTTAAAAAAGGAATTGTCCTAATAGTAAAAGAAACAAAAATTATTGAAGAAAAGAACTACTTAAAAAGAAGAATTGTTCAAAGGGAAAAAGAGTTTCAAAATCTCACTACAAAAATAATTCCCTAAAAGTTAGAATTGGGCAAGTGGGAGCCAATGACTTCATGAGACAGCAAGAAACAATAAAACAAAGTCAAAAGAAAAGAAAAAATAGAAGAAAATGTGAAAAATCTTATCAGAAAAACAACTCACCTGGAAAATAGATTGAGGAGAGAAAATTTAAGAATTATAGGATTACCTGAAAGTCATGATCAAAGAAAGAGCTTAGACATAATATTCCAAGAAATCATTGACTAAAACCGTCCCAATATCTTACAGCCAGATGGTAAAATAGAAATTAAAGGAATCCACCAGTCATTTCCTGAAAAAGATCCCAAAATGAAAACTCCAAAGAATAGGATAGCCTAATTCCAGAATTCCCAGATCAAAAAGAAAATACTTCAACCAGCCAGAAAGAAACAATTCAAATATTGTGGAGCCATAGTCAGGATCACACAATATTTAGTGGCTTCCATGTTAATTGGAATATGACAGAAGGCAAAAGAGTGTGGATTACAACCAAGAATAAACTACCCAGCAAAACTGAATGTAATCCTTGAGGGGAAAAACAGCTATTTAATGGAATTGAGAACTTTCAAGCATTCCTGATAAAAAGACCAGAACTGAATAGAAAATTTGACATTCAAACAGAAGACTCAAGAGCAACATAAAAGGGTAAATACTAAAAAGTAATCATTAGGGTCTCAGAATTAAAATGTTTACATTCTTATGTGGGAAAATGTTACATGTAATGTAACTTTATTATTATTTTTGTTTCTGTTGTTTAATTGTTCAGTCATGTCAACTATTTGTGGCTCCATGGACCATGGCACACCAGGCTCTTCTATCCTTCACTATCTCTCTAAGTCTGTCTAAGTTTATATTATTTCCATGTCATCCTCTGCCATTCCCTTTTACTTTTGCCTTCAATCTTTCCCAACATCAAGGTCTTTTTTTTTTTAGGCAATTGGGGTCAAGTGACTTGTCCAGAGTCACACAAGTGTCAAGTTTTTGATCTGAGGCTGGATTTGAACTCAGGTCCTCCTGACTTCAGGGCCGGTGCTCAGGGTCTTTTTCAATGAGTCTCATCTCGTTATTTGACCAAAGAATTTATTTCAGTATTTGATCTTCCAGTGAATAGCCTGAATTAATTTCTTTAAGTATTAAGTCTTTTGATCTTTTGACCTCCTTGCTGGTCAAGGGACTCTCAAAAGTCCTCTTTTGCACCACAGTTCGAAAGGGTTAATTCCACAGTGCTCAGTGTAGTCCAACTCTCATAGCCATACATTGCTACTGGAAAAACCATAGTTTTGACTATATGGATTTTTGTTAGCAAGGTCATATCTCTGCTTTTTAATATGCTGTTCAGATTTGCCATAGTTTTACTTTCAAGGAGCAAGTGACTTTTAATTTCATGACTACAGTCACTATCTACAGTGATCTTTGAGCCCAAGAACATAAAATTTAACACTGCTTCCATTTCTCCTCCCTCTATTTTCCAGGAAGTGATGGGAGCAGTTGCCAAGATATTAGCTTTTTTGATGTTCAGCTTCAAGCCAGCTTTTACAGTCTTCTCTTTCACCCTCATCAAGTAACTTCTTAATTCCTTTTCACTTTCTGCCACCAGAGTGGTATCATCTGTATATCTGAGGTTGTTGATATTTCTCCTGCCAATCTTAATTCTGACTTTTGATTCAGCCAACCTGGCATTTCCCATTACTCTGTATACAAGTTGAGTAAATAAAATGACAATATGCAGCCTTCTTGTACTTCTTTTCAAATCTTAAACCAATCACTTGTTCCATGTTTGGTTCTAACTGATGCTTCTTGACTTGCATACATGTTCCTTAGAAACAAATAAGACGATCTGGTACTCCCATCTCTTTGAGGACTTGCTACATTTTGTTGTGATCTACCCAATCAAGGGTTTTAATGTAATCAATTAAGCAGAACTAGATGTTTTTCTGGAATTGCCTTGCCTTCTCCATAATCCAGTGAATGTTGGCAATTTTATCTCTAGTTCCTCTGCCTCTTCAACAACCAGCCTGGTCTCCTGGGAATTCATGATTCACATGTTGCTGAAACCTAACTTGTAGGATCTTAAGCATAACCTTGCTGGTGCATGAAAGGAGTGCAATTGGTCGGTGATTTGAACATTTCTTGCCATTTCCCTTCTTTAGGGTTGGGACATAAACTTATCTTTTCCAATTCAGTGGCCAATGTTGAGTTTTCCAAATTTGCTGGCATATTGAGTGCAACACTTTGCCATCATCATCTTTTAGGATTTTAAATAGCTCAGCTGGGATTCCATCACTTCCACTAACCTTATTGTTAGCAATGCTTCCTAAAGCCCACTTGAGTTTATTCTCTAGGAAGTCTGGATCAGTAACCACACTGTCATGATTACTGATGATATTAAGATCTTTCTGGTATAGTTATTTTTTGTATTTTTGACACTTCTTCTTATTCTTGTTTGCTTCTGTTAAGTCTCTACTATTTTTGTCTCTTATCATACCCATTTTTACATGGAATGTTCCCCTTATATCTCTAATTTTCTTGAAGAGATCTCTTGTCTTTCCCATTCTACTTTTTTCTATTTTTTTTGCATTGCTCATTTAAGAAAGTCTTATTTTCTGTCATTGATATTTTCTGGAATTCTGCATTGAATTGGGTATATCTTTCTCTTTCTCCCTTCTCTTTTGATTTCCTTCTTTTCTCAGTTATTTGTAAAGCCTTATCAGACAGCCATTTTTCTTGCTTCTCTTTTTCTTTGTAATGTTTTCCTTTTGTTGCTGTCTCCTGTACAATATTTCAAGCCTCTGTCCATAGTTCTGTGGCCACTCTACCAGATCTAATCCCTTAAATCTATTTATCACTTCCACTTCAAAGTCATAAGGGATGTTATTTAGGTCATACTTACGTGGTCTGATGGTTTTCCCTACTTTCCTGAATTTAAGTCTGAATTTTGCAATAAGAAACTCACAATCTGAGCCACAGTCAGCTTCAGATGTTATTTTAACTGAGTATATAGAACGTCTCTACCTTGGCTGCAAAATATATAACAAATCTGATTTCTATATTGACTATTTGGTGATGTCCATATGTAGAGTTGCCTTTTGGGTGGTTGAAAAATAGCATTTGCTATGATCAGTGAGTTATCTTGACAAAACTCTGTTAATCTCTGCCCTGCTAGTACTCCAAGGCCAACTTGCCTATTATTCGAATTATCTTTTGATGTCCTACTTTAGCATTACAATCCCCTATGATAAATGTGACAACTTTTTGGTGTTATTTCTAGAAGATGTTGTAGGTCTTCATAAAATTGATCAACTGACCTTTTCAACATCAGTAGTTGGCATATAGACTTTTATTACTGTGATTTTGAAGAGTTTGACTTGGATTAAAACAGGTATCATTCTTTCACTTTTGAGATTATATCCCAGTACTGTTTTTCACACCTTTATATTGACCACATGGCTATTCCATTTCTTCTAAGGGATTCTTGCTCAAAGTAGTATATGTAGTGATCACCTGAACTAACTTCTATTATTCCTGTTCATTTAAGTTCACTGACATCCACAATGTCTACATTTAAACTTTCCATCTCCTGTTTGACTATTTCCAGCTTACCTTGGTTCATAAATCTTGCATTCCAAGCTCCTTTGCAATATTGACCTTTACAGCATTGGACTTTACTTTTGTCACCAGAGGCATTTGCAGGTGAGTTTCATTTTAGCTTTGGCCCAGCTGCTTCATTAATACTGGAGTTGTAGTTGTCCTCCACTCTTCCCCAGTAGCATATTGGACACTTTTTGACCTAAAGGGCTCATCTTCTGATGTCATCTCTTTTTATCATTTTAATATTGTCCATGGGGTTTTCTTGGCAAAGATATTTGAGTCATTTGCTATTTCCTTCTCCAGTGGATTGCTGTTTGTCCCTCTTGGATAACCCTACATGGCATAGCTCATTGTTTCATTGAACTATGCAACCCCCTCCATCATGACAAGGCAGTGATCGAGGGGGTTTATCATTATTAGGTCAATTAAAAGGAGTTTACATAGACAGAAGGCATGGGTGTGAGTCAATTATGTTGGAATGATCTCCAAAAAAAATGAAAGGGAGAGAAAGAGAGTTGCATTCTTCCATCACTTCTTTTTTGAGCTTTGATTGGTAGGCATCTCCAGCCAGGTTATAAAGCTGCCTTAGCCTCTTCACACTGGGTAGTCAAAGGTCTGCTGACCTGAGTCCCTACCCTGAGTACTCTCAGGTGGGATATCATTGATTCCAGTTAAGTTTCATTTACCTTTCCTTCAGACTCGGTACAACTACTCACACTGGCAATCCCTGCTCCCTACTCTAGTACTTCCTTCTGCTTTCCCCCCCTCTCCTTTATGTGAGTGGGCAGAATCAGTGCCTACTACTTCTTTGTGAGATGAGGGCATCGTTACAGTCATTACAGCAGCAGTACATCTGGTCCTACATGAGTCTGTGAATTTTCTTGTTATCCTAATACTAGAACATGAATGTTGATGGAGGAAGGGGACTGGGTAAGAACTCTAAGAATTTTAGTTCTCTGTGTTAATTCACAAATGTTTTTTATCTGTCAGGAATTCCCTTTTCTTCCCCTGTGGATTTAAGTCTTATTATTCTACATCTGGTACATACTTCCTTGGGAGGAGGGAGAGTTGGAGGATTGAAGTGATTTGGCCAAAGTATTTAATCTCCCATATTGCTGGTAATATAGCACAGAAATCACCCCAGCTCTACTACTTATAATACTGTCTTATTGCAGGCACATTTATCTCATGTAAATTCAACTAGATTCACTGGACAAAAAAGAGAAAGGAAAAAAAAAATTTGAATAGTCTCCATATGTCCTAGAACTAGCATGAGATGAGAGATGGGAATCTACTGTTCCCTCCATCAATTTCACTTCCTGCATGCCCTCATAGTGTTAGCATTTCAATGCATTGACTGTGATTTTAGAATTTCCTCTTCATTTCCACAGATGGTCTAGACTTCTGCTTAGTCTAACACAGCTATTGAAAGGGATAACCTTAGCTGGCCTCTGTAGCATTCTAGTTCGATAGAAAGCACCTGTTGTGATATTGTTTCTTTCTTTTTATTTTCCCTTGCTTCATTGCAAAGAAAAAGAATGAACATTTATATGTTAGTGTGATCACTGTCTAATATAATCATATTTATATTTGAAGCACTTTCAAGAACATTTCTGCCTAGGGTAGCTAATCTTTTATTTGTTTTTGTTTGTGTTGCTGTCTTCTACTTGAGTGGAAGTGGTTCCTACCTCTCTCCAGACCAAAGCTTAGCAATATGCATAGAAAAATAAAATTTATGTTCAATTGTTTTCATAGTAATTATCTCAGATTCATGTGTACTCTGATACAGACTGCTTATTTATGAGGAGATACTAAACTCTTTTCCATCTATAACTACTAAAAAATACTGATCTTTATGGATGTTTTAAGGGATTTTCAAGAGTAATTTAGATTGTATGTGAATTTTATCTGATTTTCACTTAGACCTAACATCAATCCCTTGCTCTGCCACAAGATGAAGTTCCACTTACTTCTTCTGTCACCTTGGGCAAGTCATAACCTCTCTGGCCTTTAAATTCTTCATCTGTAAAATGAGGGGACCTCAAGGGTCCCTTTATACCCTTTTATTTCATTTGTGTAGGTGATCTTTCCACATTTTAGCAGGTTATTCAACATTTCCTGTAGACAAGAGCAAATAAAATTTAAATAATACAACCTTTCAAGTGGCCAAGGCTCTAGTGATGAGCCTCTCTCAACCTGGTTAGGCTGAATTTTTAATGACAGAAAAACAATTGGTTAGCATGTCCATAGTCAAAGCCTTTGAAGGACCTATTAAAACATGTCCTGTGTTCTTATAGGCTTTGAGAACTCTGGGTCACCTCCATGTGACAATGATGCATTAGTAATAGACTTGCAGCCCTCCCTGTAATTACACACCAACTGCAATTTTCTAGTCTCTTTAGAAGTAGCTTGAAAATATGTGGCAAAAAGAGAGTTGCGTGGAAGGAATGGCTGAGCAAATTATGGTATATGAGTGTAAAGGAATATTATTGTGCCATAAGAAATGAAGAATATGAGGCATTTAGAGAATCATGACAAGACTTGCATGAACTGATGCTGAGTGACATAGAGGTAGGAAGCAGTACACACAATGGCTACAGTGATGTTAAAAAAAAAAGCTAAAATCAAGCCAAACACTGGGTAATTCTTGTTGCTACTCTGTCTTAGGAATGAGAGGAGAAAATACACATATCTCCTTTCATTGGAGTGGTGGGGGACTGTGGGAGTGGTTGTGTGTGCTCAATGATGTAACATCTCCTTGTTGGTGTTTATTTACTATTTTTCTTTGTTACCATAGAAATCTCACTGGGTAGTAATAGTGGATGGATATTAAACCAACAGGTATAATTAACATTTTTAGAAAAGATGGGAGGAAAAAGTGGGTGGCATGGAAATTGTCAGAGGAGCACCTATCTGACACATTTTATGAGTTCTTAAGTTGTTTCACTAAAAAAAAACCTTATTAAGATGCTTTTCCAAGAAGGTAGTATGAAAACTTTTTTTCTAGGAACAGATGGGGAAATGAAACATTTCTAAAGAAGATAAGTGAAAAAAAATCCTTCATGCCTTTTTTTTTTGAAAAAACAAATGCAAGTATTAGCTGTGAAGTTGACACATTCTAATAACCTTATTCCAGTAACATGCTATCTTTCAAATAGCACCTATCTGAAAGTAAGTGTTCTTTTTTTTCTGCACAGAATGGATGCTTGGTTTAGCACCAATATTGTTAGTTTCAGAATATTTTAAAATTCTTGCTTTTCATTTCATGACATGGTAATGATTTGAAAGGACAACAGCAGATCTTCAACAATGAAGTTATTTTCAATAAACTTCAGCAAGAGATGACTATTTTCAGGGCTTCCCAATGTTATTGAACCTAAAGATGCCTATTTCTGGCCTTCTGTTTAAAAGTCAGGGGAAACTTCAAAGCAAGGGCTTCATGGTTTACAAAAGAGAATGCATATATATAAATTCTATGAAAAGAAATCCAAGAGTTCTGCTGTGCCCCAGGGAAATTTGTCCGTGATGAATTGTTGATGCCTTATTTTTGAGGTAGTAAACATGTAATTTTCTTTGGATTTCAAACAGATGTGGTTATAATCAGGCAAGTCAACAAGCATTTTTAAGCACCTACTATGTGCTAGGCACTATGCTAAGCACTAGAGATAAAAACAAAGACAGAAAACAGTCCCTGGCCTTAAGGCTTTCAGAATCTATCGGGGGAGACAGCATGCAAACAACTATGTACAAAGATTATATATATATATACAAATATATATATATAAATATATATATATATATAAAATTAGGATAAATTGGGGGTAATCTCAGAGGGAAGACACTAATATTAGGACTGGGAAAGGTTTCTTGTAGAAGGTGGGATTTTATCTGAGATGAAGGAAGCCAGGAAAGGTAAGAGTTGGAAATAAGAAAGGAGGGAATTCCAGGCACAAGGCACAATAAGGGAAAACAAAGATGTGTCCATTAATCTTTTTTTTGTAAACAATTATGTTTTTCCTTAGAAAAGGATTTTATAGATAAAATTGAGGCCATTCACTATGAGCTCCTTCTTCTCCCTTCTCCCTCACCTCATATCATTCATATACCTTTTGCCACCATCTCCTTTACCCATCTCATTTGAAGAAGTAGCCTTACTTTTTTTTTAACCAAGGATAACCCTTCTATGTGCACAAGTGATCCCATTTCATCCTGTTTCCTCCAACAAATTGTTTCCTCTGTCATCCCCACTCAAGCGCTTCCTATCTACTGTCTCCTTTCCTACTGTCTACAAGCATGCCCTTATCTCTTTCCATCTGCACTAACTATTGTTCTGTATCTCTTCTACCCTTTGCGGCCAACCTCCTTGAGAAAGCCTTTCTCAATAGATATCCCCACTTTGTCTCCTCTTACTTTCTTCTTAACCCATAATAATCTAGCATCTGACCTCATTCTTCCACCAAAACTGCTCTCTCCAAATTACCAATGATCTCGACAAATCCAATGGCCTTTTTTTCAATCCTCATTCCCCTCAACCTTTTGTAGTTTTTGACACTATTGGTCACCCTCTTCTCCTTGATATTCTCTTCTCTTTTGATTTTCAGGACACCATTCTCTCTTGGTTCTCCTTCTACCTACCAGATTACTCCTCCTAAGTCTTCTGTAATGGATCTTTATCCAGATCACACCCTCTAAATGTGGGTGTCCCACAAGGTTCTGTCCTGGGTCCTCTTCTCTTCTTTTTCTGTACTACTTCATTTGGTGATTTCATCAGTTTTCATGGATTTAATTACCATCTCTAAGATGATGATTCTTAAATCTATTCATCCTGCACTCATCTTTCTACTGACTTCCAATCTTATATCTCCAACTGCCTGTTAGACATATCAAACTGAGTGTCCAGTAGATATCTTAAACTCATCATGTCCAAACTTGAACACATTATCTTTCTCCCTAAACCATCCTCCTTTTCTAACATCCTTATTTCTGTCAAATGCAACACCATTTTCTCAGTCTCCCAGCCTTGAAATCTAGGTGTCATTATCAACTCCTTACTATCTCTCACCATCTATAACCAATCTGTTGATAAAGCCTGTCAGTTTTACCTTTGCATCATCAAATTCACCCCCTTCTTATCTTTGATATTACTATTGTCCTAGTGCAGGCCCTCATCACCTCATGTTTAGACTACTGAAATAGTCTGCTGGTGGGTCTATCTGTCTCAGGTCTCTTTCCACTATGATTAACCCTCTGTATAGCCTTTAAAGTGATTTTCCAAAAGAATAAGTCCAAACATGTTAACCCCTTGTTCAGTGGACTGTAGTGGCTCCCTCTTGCTTCCAGGATCAAATACAAAATCCTTTGTTTGGCATTCAAAACTCTTCATAAACTAGCTTCTTCCTAGCCCCTTTCTACCTTTCCAGTTTTCTTATACCTTATCTCTTGCCATATGTTTTTTTCACCCAGTAACACTGATCTCCTTGCTGTTCCACAAACAAGACACTCCATCTTGTCTCTGGGTATTTTTTCTCTCTGTCTCCCATCCCTAGAATGCTTTCACTTCCCATTTCCACCTACTAGGTTCCCTGGCTTCCTTTAAGCCCTGGATAAAATTTCATCTTTTACAGGAAACCTTTCTTAACTCTTCTTAATTCCAGTGCCTTCTGTCTTTTAATTTTTTTCCTATTTATCCTGAATATATCATGTTTGTATGTATTTATTTATTTATTGTTCCCCTCCATTAGATTGTGAACTCCTTGAGGGCAAGGTCTGTCTTTTGCCTTTTTTTGTTTCCCCAGAACTTAGTATAATATCTGGATTTTAATAAATGTTTATTAGACTAACCAGCTGAAAAAAAACAACCAAGCTGAACAGATGGATGAAGAAATAGTTTAAGAAGCATTGGACTCTCTGAAAACTATGACCAAACCAAAAAACTTGCATGTCATATTTCAAAAAATCTTATTATAATACTACCCTGAATTATTAGAGCCAGAGGGAAAGTGAAAATAGAAATAACCCCTCCAAAACCACTTCCTGAGAGAAACCCCAAATAGAACACATCCAGAGATGTTATAGATGAAATCCAGAGCTGTCAGGTCAAATTAAATGCATTTCAAAGAACAAGGAAAAAAAAAAGATGAAGTACTCAGGCACCACAGTATGACTGACCAAATAAGTTGCAGTCCTATATAGAACAATCACAGAGGCAGGTTAATGTTTTGTGGGGTTATCTGTCTGTCATTCAAAATTACTGTCTTGGCTACTCTCCTTGTCTACCTTCTTGGGTAATCCTGGTCTGGTTTGGTCTGACATACCTCTTGAGTGGTTAGATTTCCTTACATCAGATTTACAGAATATGAGGAATGAGAAGGAATGAGAAGGAAAGCAAATTTCTAACATGGAAGATCAGGTGAGTGGTGGTACCACTGACACAAATAGTGAAGTTGGAGGAAGAGCAAGTTTTAGATTGATATCAAATGTTTGGTTTTGGTCTTGTTGAGTGCGAGGTATAAATACAAGACATCTAAGTTGAGATGTATGAAAGCCAAGTGAGAATGACCTCAGAATAGCCTTAAGGCTGCAAAAATAGATTTGAGAGTCATTTCTATATATGTAATAGAGAGATGTAAAAGAGAGGATGATAGGAGAGAAGATGGCCAAACATAAAACATGGGACCTTCAGAGAACAGAAAAAATGACATGCTACCAAAGAAGATAGAGAAGAAACAGTTAAAGAGGAAGTGTAGGAATGAGAAAAGCATGTTATTTCTTAAGCCAGAGGAAGAAGGTAACAATAGTCAGTATTGTCAAATACTACAGAAAATCAAGGAGTATGAATACTGAAAATATAAAGTCCATTGGACTTAATGATTGGGATGCTATTGTTGTCCTTTAAGAGAGCATGTTCAGGTGAGTAGTGGAGACAGGAAAGGCAAGTTCCATGGAGTAGTGGAAACAAGAAGTAAATTGCAAGGGGCTGAGGAGAGAGAATGATGAGAAAATGAAGGAATTTAATGTAAAGAATATACAAAGTTCTTCCTTCAATGACTTTAGGGCATGAAGATGACCATGGGTGTTGGAAGATCACATCAGGGGGAAAAATATCTGACAATTCCTAACAATCTGAGAAGTATCCTGAAATGGATTATATGTGTATCATCAAAGAACCAGCTTGTCAATTTGGGAGATACTCATGACTTATAAATAGAAGGCTGATTACTAAGCAATGGCTTTTTAAAGTCATAAAATTTCATCAATATTCATCAATACTCATCAACACAAACATGATACAATCTATTTTGGTTTGAGAAAGTTTCCATAGTAACCAAATTATGAATCCTTAACTACTAAAGTACAATCAATTTAAATGGTTTTTATTTACAGAAGGACCACTTTATAGATACTGCCATTTTAATACTAATTTTTCTTGGCAAGAATATTTTAAAAAAAGCAAAAATGGGTACACTTTTCCTCTAGGTAAAAATTTTTGGTCCTCCCCCACTCTCTATATCTCCATGTAGCTGAGAATATTGAGTATTTAAACAGCTTAAATAGTACCTATGCAACCCAGGGCATGTCATTTAACATTTCAGTGCTCCAAACAACTCCCCAGGACTTCAAGTCGAGATGCTGACTTCACTCATACAGGTGGTTTCTGCAAGCGGGAGTTCCCTATACTAAGGAAATCACAAATCTAGGCCCAGTCTATAATTATGCAAATAAAGAAGATCTTGTAGTTTTTTTCTAATCATTCTACAAAGTCAGTGGTGTTTTAATATGTATATTGCAAATATTAACATGGTGATATGAAATAATCAGATCATGATATCATACAATTGAATCTATATTTATTTTAGTATCATTACATTTAGAGATTGATGTACAGAATATCTTATAATTTTTACAAGATGCACCCCATACCTTATAGAGGAAATTATTTTATTTTTCTAGAGAGTAGACATAGTTGAAAAAAATTGCTATAAGGTATGAGTCCTAGTCAAAAGGTATGTAGTCATTCAGACATTTCTAAAAGAGAGAGTTAATTAAAATGTCAGGTAAGCTAATTATAGACATTCTATTAGATATTAATTCACATGGCAAAAATATAAGTTGTAAATAATTTGTTCATATTTATAAATATTTGTGATTTCATAAATATGGTACTTGTTCTACCAACTAAGACCATACTCCCCTCCATTGTTTAGATGGCTTCACAAATTTTTATGGTGCAAAGATATTCATCAGAAATCCATACTAAGTTGGGCACTAAAATAGTGAGGCCCCTCAGGAAGAGAGAATGACTTTGGAATATCTACAAATAAATCTTTAAAGAAAAACACAGCATGGGCACAAGTTCAGATAGAATTTCTGGAAGAGTTGAAGAAGAGTTTTTAAAAAAGGGTTAAAAATTATAAAAATCAAATAAAAGAGGGGCAACTAGGTGATGCAGTGGATAGAGCACTGACCTTGGCATCAGGAGGATCTGAGTTTAAATCCAGCCTCAGACACATAACACTTACTAGCTGTGTAACTCTGGGCAAGTTACTTAATCCCAATTGCCTCACCAAAAAAAAAAAATCAAACAAAAGAACAAGAGGAAAAAAGAAAAGATATGAAAGCTATGGAAGAAAAAATTTTAACGAGAATAAATAGCTTGGAATAAAAGGTATAAAACCTTACTGAGGCAAAAAATTATCTAAAAATTAGAGTGAACCATAAATTAAATTAGAATAAATAAAATAAACCATGAATAAAATTAGAATGAAGCCATGAATGATTTCATAATACAGCAAGAAATATTAAAACAAATTCAAAAGAATGAAAAAAAAAGACAAAATAAGGTATCTCAGAACAAAAACAATTGACCTGAAAAATAAATTGAGGAAAGATAATTTAACATTCCCTGGACTATTGAACAAAAGAGCCTAGATATAATATTTCAATAAGTCATGAAACTGTCTAGATATCTCAGAACCAGAGGACAAAGTGAAACTAGAAAGAATACTTTGGTCACTCCTAAAAGTAACCCTAAAATGAAAACTCCCAGGAACAATATGTGTGTATGTATATGTATTTGCAAGCATGTATGTATTGTATATACTGTTCTGACAATCACAGTAAGGATCATATGAGATTTAACAGTTACTACCATAAGGAGTGTAGAGCTTGGAATATAAATTCAGAAGGCAAAAGATACAGGCTTATAAACAAGAATAACTTGTTGAGAAAAGCTAAGTATAATTCTACAATGGGGAAAAAATAGG
Source organism: Vombatus ursinus (assembly GCF_900497805.2). NCBI lineage: Eukaryota > Metazoa > Chordata > Mammalia > Diprotodontia > Vombatidae > Vombatus > Vombatus ursinus. Next base: position 3,479,748 of record NW_020941197.1, on the reverse strand, counting down.
CTTTTGATAAAAAAAAAAGGACTTCCATGCATTCCTGATTAAAAGACCAGATCTGATTAGTAGAAATTTTGAAATGCAAACACAGGAGCCATGAGAAACATCAAAAAGTAAACATGAATGAGCAATTTATCAAGGACAAAATAAGGATGAAACATTTGTATTCCAATATGGGGAGATATTTCATGTATCTCCTCAGATACTGTTATCATCAGGGGCAGAAAGAGTATAATAAGACAAAGGGCCTGGGTGTGTCTTTGTTATGTTTTGATGGTCTTAGAAGAAAAAGGTAGGAAGAGGAAAAGAAACAAACTAGAGGAGGAAAGGAGAGAAAGGTGAAGAAAGTCACCTCATATAATCATGATGTGCAAGTAGAAGACTATACTAAGAAGTAAGAAGGAGCGGAGGAACAGGCAACACTCCAACCACACAAACAGTTAGGTACAGAAATATCCAGTTGAGAAACAAGAGGAGAAGGGGAGAAAAGGAGATGAGAGAATGAGAGTAAAGGTAGATAAGGGAGGTATTAGTCCTAAGCAAAAAAAAAGTTTTAACTAAGTATAGTGGATCTTGCAGAGGAGCTAAAAATAAAAGAAAGGATAAAAACCTCTGTTTTGGTACTATTTAATAAAAGAATCATAAAAGAAAGAATAGATTAAGAAATTTGGCACACAACTAAAAAAATCTAGAAATTCAATAAATTAAAACTTCCCAATTAAGTACCAAAAGAGAAATGATGAAAATCAAAGAAGAGATTAACAAAATTAAAAGCAAAATATTAATAATTCAAACTAGGAGCTATTTTTAATAGAGAAACTATTAGTGAATTTGATTAAAAAAGGAAAACCAAATTACCAATATAAAAAATTAAAAAGGCAAATTCACAGTAAAGAAATCAAAGAAATTATTAAAAACTTTCATATAATTATATGTCAATGAAATGGACAATCTAGATTAAGTGGATGGATATTTACAAAAAGTATAAAGTGCCAAGATCAACCGAAAAAGAAATAGAGGATGTGAATAACTCAATCTCAGAAAAAGAAATTGAACAAACTATAAATGAGATTCCAAAGAAAAATACCTATGGCCCAGGCGCTTCCAAATCTGTTTGAAAAAATAAGATGAAGTCCTACCAAATTCCTTCTATAGTATGTTATTGATACCTACACCACAGAGAGTCAAAAAGAGACACAGACAACTATGGTCCAATACCCTTAATAAGTATCAATGCAAAAGTTTTAAGTAAAATTTCAGCAAGGAGAATATGAAATCACAAAGGTTAGAACTTGTAACCACCCCTGTTTTATAACAGGGAAGCAAGACTAATTTAATATTGGGAAAACTATAAATATAATTCACAACATTAATAACAAGAACAAAAATATGATTATATTAATAGATGTAGAAAAAGCTTTTGAAAATATACAACACCTACTCCCATTTAATATATTAACAAGGGTAGGAATTAATGAATCTGTACCTAATATGATAAGCAATATCTATCTGAAAATCAAAAGCCAGCATTATCTGTAATGTAAATAAACTAGAAGCCTTTCCAACAAGATCAGTGGTAAAGCAAGAATGTCCATTATCACCAATATAGTTGATATTTTGATAGAAATGCTAGCTATAGTGATAAACAAGAAAATGAGGAAATAAGTATAAGCAAAGAGGAAATAAAACTATTGATTTTTGTTGATGACATGATAATTTATTTAGAAAACCATTGAGAGTCAACTGAAAATTGATTTAGCAATGTAAATAAAGTTGTAGGATATAAAATAAGCTCACATAAATCATTAGCATTTCTTTATGTTACCAACAAGATCTAACAGAAAGATATAGAACATGAATTTCATTTAAAATAACCACAGAAATTGTTAAACACCTTGGGAAACACACACACACACACACACACACACACACAGAGGACCTATATGGATACAACTACAAAATATTCTTTTCACAAATAAAGACACCTTTACAATTGGAAAAAAATTATTCGTGAATAAAATTAGTCAATATAAAATGATAATACTGCTTAAATTAATTTACTTATTTAATGTTATAGCAATCAATCTGCCAAACAATTATTTTATAGAGTGAGAAAAATAACAAAATTCATCTGAGTAACAAAACATTTAGAATCAGAAGAGAAATATTGGAAAAAAAGTGCAAAGTAAGAAAACCTAAAAGTACTAGATCTAAAAATATAATAGAAAGCTGTAATCATCAAAACAATTTGGTACTGTGTAAAAAATAGGGTTGACCAGAAGAATTCATCAAGTGTGCAATATACAGAAGAAAATGAATATGATTACCTCATATTTTATAAACACAAAGATCCCAACTAACTGGGTAAGATCTCAATATTCAACAAAAAAACTGTGGGGAAAACTAGAAAGCAGTCCAGCAAAAATTAAATATACACCAATATCTCATATTAATACCAAGAGAAGCTTCAAATTGCTACATGGCTTACACAAAAAGGGTATCATCATAAACAAATTGGAAAAGCAAACAAAACATTATCTGTCATTTTTGTGAGTAGAGGAAGCACTCATGAACCAAACAAGAAATAAAGAAAATAACACAAAGTGAAATGGACAGTTGCCTTTTGACTTAGTAATAGTAGTAAGAGGTCTATATCCCAAAGAGATCAAAGAAAGAAAAAAAGTCCCATATATACAAAACTACAGCAGATCTTTTGTGGTGGCAAAAAATTGGAAGCTGTCAATCAATCAATCAAACAAACATTTATTAAGCAACCTTATTTGTCAGGCACTGTCCTAAGCACTTGAAATACAAATACAAAAAAGAAAGCAGTTCCTAACTTCAAGGGGCTCACAATATAATGGAGGAAGACAACATACAAAAAGAAGCTAACCATAAAAGGGGTAAAGGTATCTGATACAAAGCATGTTTGAAAAGTCAGAGAAGCCCCAGAGTAGTGCAAACACGTAAGGAGGCAGGGGATGTCTGAGTTGAGTTCCCTCCTTAAACGGAGGTTTTGAAGTTTGTGGCTCTACCCTCCAATCATAGGGACCGATGGTGGTGATGAGGAAGTACTCATCCTTTGGGGAATGGCTGAACAAGTTTTAGTATATGTATGTGATAGAATACTATTGTGCTATAAGAAATGATGAAAGAGATGGTTTCAGAAAAAAAAAAAAAAAACCTGGGAAGATTTTATTGAATTGCTGCAGAGTTTAAGTGAGTAGAACCAGAAGAAAAAAACATACAACCACAACATTATTGTAAAGACAAACATCTTTTAAAGACTTAAGAAATCTGATCAGTTGACAAGAATTTGTCAACTCTTGCTTCAACTTTTGTACTTATCTCCTAACTGATCGCTTTACTCCAAATCTCTTTTCTTTACAATGCAGCTTTCAAACAAATACCAAATTAATCTTTCTAGTGCACAAATCTGATTATGCTACCTTTATGCTTAAAAATTACAGTTGTTCCCTGCTGCCTAGAACATACAGTCTTTTACCCTTGACATTAAAGCCAATCATGGTCTGACTTCAACTTACCTTTCCTATCTAATTTTGCTCTTCTGTATTTCAATACTTTGTATCCTTACTAAATTGGACTACTAAATATGTGTGTAGCAAGGCTGCCACCACCACCACAATATCATCTCCATTTTACAATTGAAGAAGCACTGAGAGGTTAAGTGACTTGCCCAGAGTCACAAAGAGAAAAAAAAAGACTTTCTGAAAACCAGCATTAATGAGAATGACCAGCACTTCTGTTCTCTGAAAGTTAGTCCTCTCAAATAACCAAATGAGATTTCCCCTCCTTCTTTCACTGAACTAGTGGGCCTCCTTTATTGCTCTTGATCCTTTCCCCAGTTTTATTTAATACTTGTAATACACTAGTATAGTACAAGAGACTGGACACCCAGTTCTGCAGCCTGTGAGCTGTGACTCATCTCTAAAGCTGTTTGTTTGTCTCTTGGCCATCACTGCAAGACTCCCTTCTGTTTTTGTTTCAGGTTGAGTGTAAAACAATGCTTGTTCTCTCAAAGCTGTCACAGTTCTCCGCCCAACCACCTACTCTAGATTTAAAACCAAACCTGAAAAAAAAAACCAAAACATATTGTTCTCCAACAGTTTGCAAATCTTGAATACTTTTTTCTAATTTGTCCAATGCTAGCAGTTCAGTTGCTTACATAATATTAATTTTTCATAACCCTAGATTAATGATTTCATTTACCCTAATAGGCTCATGGCCTTCAAGAGGCTACTTGGAACCTTCAGTTCCAGGGATGGAAAGATCAATTATGTGATGGGGCTTATAGTATGATGGACTTAGATACTCAGATCTTACTTTGAGGGAGTAAGCAACCCCTTTTGCATCTGGTGAGCCATTGGTAACCATTCTACTCTCTTGTCAAATTGCCATCTTGTTTGAATTTAATAAATAAACACATCCCTGTATTATTCTTTCTAAAAGCTTGACAAGTCATAGATTCCAAGGGAGATAGAATATAGTATAACAAGAAACCACTAGTTTAGAATTTCTAGTAGATGTGATAAATAATAATTAATTAATAGACTCTTACTTTGTAATGGCCTCTATCTGTAATAGCCTTTCATTTCAAAGGGATTTACTGCCATTCATTCTATCAATCCCCCAAACTGCATCTCAGGTTCTCTTAGTTTTGAAGTAGGGAGTACTTACTGTAGTCTAGTCACTGAAGGAAAACTTTTAAAATTCTTCAAAAGACCTTAGGCAAATACATAATACTAGCTAACCTTTATTTAGTGTTTGCAAAGCACTTTACAAAATGTTATCCTATTTGATCCTCACAACAACCCTACAAGGTAGGTACAGTTATTATCCTAATTTTACAAATAAGAAAACAGATTAAATTAAGTGATTTGCCCATGATCACAGAGCTAAGTAAATGTATGATACAAGACTCAAACTTAGGTCTTTCTGACTCAAAGTCCAAAACTCTATATGCTATGCCATCTAACTGCCATGGCACTTAGTGTTTGAAACTATGGTGGAAAACCAGAAGATTCCCTCTCAGGGGCTAAAATGAGGGCAGCTCAGCAAGCCTTATTTCCCACCAGCTGCTCTGCTTGGTTTCAACTCCAAGATCATGCTTCACAGGGTAAGCTTGTCACCAGAAATTTTATCATCATAGAGAATGCTTCAGTTTTGGTACTCTTAGTATCTCCTCAGTACACTTAGTTACCTCTCCCCTCTGATTGGAGGGCTAGTGGGTGGAGCAAAAAAAAAACTTTTCCCATCTCACCTCCCTTTCAATTTCCTTTTGTATATTGTCTTTCTTTCTTATATTATAAGCTCCTAAATAAAATTTAAATAATTAGAGAAATATTAATTATTCATGGGTAGTCAGGGTCAATATAATAAAAATGACAATTTTACACAAACTAATTTATATATTCAATGCTTTCCAATTAAATTACCACTTTTTTTACTGAATTAGAAAAAATATTAACAAAATTCATTTAGAAAAACAAAACATCAAGAATATCAAAGATAATAATGAAAAAAAATGTAAAGGAAGGAGGTTTAGCAGTACCAGATCTTAATCTATACTATAAGGCAGTAATTATCAAAACTATCTGGTATTGCGTAAGAAATAGAAAGGTAGATCAATGGAATAGAGTATTCATACAATTTACAGTAGCCAATAAACATAATAACCTTATATTTGACTAGTGTAAACACTTAAGACTTTGGGATAAGAATTCATTATTTGGTAAAAATTGTTGGGAAAACTGGAAAGCAGTATGAAGAAATTGGGCATAGACCAATATCTTACCATGATAAGGTCAAATTGTATACATGACCTAAATATAAGGAGAGATTTTACAAGAAAATTGGAAGAACATAGAACATATTAGTCATTAGACTTAGGGATAGGTAAATAATTTATGAAGAAACAAATGATAGAAAATAAAGTTAGGTGCAAAATAGATAATTTTGATTACATTGAATTAAAATGATATTGTACAAATAAAATAAATATAACCAAGATCAGAAGGAAAGCAGAAAAATTAGGAAAAAATTTTATAGACAGTTTATCTGATAAAGGTCTCATATCTAAAATACATTAAGAACTTTGTCAAATCTATAAGAATACTAGCCATTCCTCAACTGACAAATGGTCAAAGGATATAAACAGGCAGTTTTCCAATGAAATCAAAACAATTTATAGCCATATTAAAAATTCTCTAAATCATTATCAATTAGAGAAAGAAGCTTAAGATATCATTTCATAACTACCAGATGGGCTAAAATGATAGAAGGAGAAAATGACAAATGTTGGAGGGGATGTAGAAAAATGGACACACTAATTCATTGTTGGTGGAATTTTCAATTGATCCAACCATTTTGGAGAGCAAACTGAAATTATTCCCAAAGAGTTATTAAACTACCTATACCCTTTGACCCAGCAATACCACTACTTGGTCTATATCTAAAGATAATTAAGGAAAAAGGAAAAGAACATATATGTTCTAAATTGCTTATAGAGCTCTCTTTGTGGTAGTGAAGAATTGGAAATTGCAGGGATGCCCATCAATTGGGGAATGGCTAAAGAAGTTGTGGTATATGATTGTGATGGAATACTACTGTGCTGTAAGAAACAATGAAATCAGTGGTTTTAGAAAAACATGGAAAGACATGAGATAATGAGGAGTAAAATGAGCAGAACCAAGAGAACATTGTATATAGTAAGAGCAATATTGTTTTAAGAACAACTTTGAACAAACAAGTTATTTTGACTATTATAAACACTCAAATTTACTTTAAGGGATATATGAAGAAAGATACTATCTGCATCCAGAGAAAGAACTGATAAATAAAAGTATGTCTAGGATAATTTTACATACATGTATATATATATATATACATATATGTACATACATGTACACACACACATATATATACACATACCTATTTGTGTCTAATGGTAGATATCTCTATGGCAGAGAGGGGGAAGGGAAGAAAAAAAGAAATTTACATGATAATTTTGTTGTATATTTGAAAGGAATAGTAAGTTGTGTACAGTAGATTTGCAGATTTTTTATGTTATGGAAATGTTTGCTTTATTGCACAAATTAAAAATAAAATTTAATTTAAAACAAGATTGTAAGCTCTTTGAGGGCAGGGACTGTTTTTTTTTTCTTTCTTATTTGTATTCCCAATGCTTAGCACAGTGTCCGCATACAATAGAACTGGTAAGAGAATTTGCCCATAGTAGGTCAATTTTGAATGGAAATGAACAAAATACTCTTTAATAATAGCTATTATTCTATAATGCTAAAAGTACTATATCAACATTGATATGTTTTCCAAAGATATGTTTGTTTATTTTTTCTTGTTCTAGTGGTTGGTTTTGAAAGTATTATCAAATATTATTTCCTCAGTATTACTATACATACTTTCTTTGACACTTCAGTCCTTCAGTGTTTCACAAATCATTGATTTTACTGGTATAATTCCCCCTTATATATCAACCTCTACTCCATACCTTAGTGGGGTATCTTCAACAGTCATTATATCCAGAAAACAAAAACAAAAAACCTTTCCCTTCATGACTAAACTTCTGATGATGGGGGCTTTTCTAAATTTAATGAGACAAGTTCTTAGCCAATAGTAACAGTTGGTCATTAGAAACTTGCTTATCTTACTATTTTTAATTGTAATCTCTCCCTAACAAAAAAAATTTACTTTGTATTTATTCTGCTTCTAGTTTGTATATACTTCTTGATGTATATGCTATTTACCTCCATTGAAAAGTAAATCTCTTGAGAATAAGGAGTGTTGCTGGTGTGTGTGTGTGTGTGTGTGTGTGTGTGACTCATTCAGCTATTTTTCAGTCACATCCAACTCTTCGTGACTCCATTTGGGGTTTTCTTGGCAAAGATACTGGTGTGGTTTGCCATTTACTTCTCCAGAAAATTTTACAGATGAGGAAACTGAGGCAAACAGGATTAAATGACTTGTCTAGGATCACATAACTATCTAGTGTCTAAGGCCAGATTTGAACTCAGGAAGATAAATCTTCTTGCCCCTAGGCTCAGCATTCTATCCATTGCATCACCCAGTTGCTTTTTGTGACTCTAAGGCCTTGTACATAGAAGGCATTTGAAAAATGCTTCCTAACTGAGTTATGGCTATATTATCATCTCCTTCTCAGTGGATAGAGTCCTGAAAGTGGAATCAGGAAGACTTGAATTAAAGTTCTGCTTTAGTCACTTATTAATTTGTGAGTATGGGCAAGTCATATAAACTCTCATTGCCTCAGTTTTATCATATGTAAAATGGTGGGCGTGGGACTTGGTGATTTCTAAGGTCACTTCCAGACTTACATCTGTGATCCTATGACCCTATGATAGCCTTTTTTTTCTGATAGGATTTAGCTAAAAGTAGCACAGGGACAAGTCACTATCTTACTATTATTCCTTTAAAGTTAATGTTTATGGACTATTGCACAACTGGATAAAATAACTACTTTTCATAGTTCAATGTAAGTATAGGTTATAAGTTCATTGTTTGTAGGCTCACTGAAAGCATCCTTAGAATAACTTCAGGAGCAGATAGAACCTCAGAGATGAAATAGATCTCTTCCTGTTCTCATGTAATTTTTATCTCCTATGCTAGGTGTCTATACTTTGAAAGTTTTTCATTGCATGTAACTTGGAAATTACAAGTACTTAGGATGACAGAACCTGTAAAAAAAACATTGTTCTGAACATTTTTTTTTATGAATCAATATGTCTGGACAATTGTGGGGAACAACTAGATTTGTAATAATAATCCAGTTCCAGTACAATTTATTGGTTGCCTTTTCAAAGATTTTTTTTTTTTTTTTTTTTTGCTGGTGAAGCAGTTGGGGTTAAGTGACTTTCCCAGGGTCACATAGCTAGTGTCATGTGTCTGAGATGTGAACTCAGGTCCCTCTGACTCCAAGGCCAGAGCTCTATCCACTGCGCCACCTAGCTGCCCCTCTAAGATATTTTTGAGGTCTCTGTAGTATGGAGATTTGTCAACAGTCAATCCATGGAAGATAGTAAACTTTTGATGTATAATTAGTCACAAAACTAAATCTTTCTCAGTTTTTATTAAGTGATAGCTAGTGGCAGCTAGGGGGCACAGTGGATAGAGCTCTGGGCCTGGAGTCAGGAAGACCTGACTTCAAATCCAATCTTAGACACTTACTAACTGAGTGAACCTGCACAAGTAACTTAACACTGTTTGCCTCTGTTCCTCCTCTGTAAAACGAACTGGAGAAGGAAATGGCAAACCACTCCAGTATCTTTGCCAAGAAAATCTCGAATGGGGTCACAAAGAGTGGGATATGACTGAATAACAAAAAATAATATTTTTTTTTTTACAGATTGCAGTGATATGTTGCAAAGTCTCCACTCTTTCCTTATATAATTTACATTCCTCATTAAGTCAGGACTCCTTAAGGATGATCTTTCTATAGTTCCTCAGGGCAGTGATCTGGTCCTGAGTTGCCATAAAATCCTCCACATGATTCAGCCGTTTATTTTATGGTTCTTTGTTGACATATTGCTAGCTGAGTGTATGCGAATATCACTCATGGAGGGTCTTTTTAATTCCACTCTTGCATTTTAGGTATTTCATAGGCTACATCTGGAGGTAAGCCACTTACAGTTATATTTACAAAATCCGGTGGCATAGACCTAGCATATGCTTTTGCTAAACTTAGTGTAGAGACATCTACTTATTCCAAAAGTGTGTCTTCAATTTTTTTACTCATCATACACTCTGAGGCTGAAACCTCTTTTTAATTTTTGGCTACTATTAATCTTTCTGTAGTTTCCTAAGAGTGATGGACCTTGTGTTTTGTTAATATTGGATCGATTTTTGTAAGGATACTTTACAATTTTGTTACAGTCCATCTTACAATTCCAAAGGTCTCCATTAAAGACTTGTAATTGTATAGTTATTAAAAGCTTTAAATGTGTTCTTCTAGCTCAGCTTTAATTTCAGAATGCCAGTAAGTCTAATAATATACACAGTCACAGCCTTTTCATTGATATCTTTATGCTCCCTGTCTCTTGCCAGGAAAAGGTCAAAATATTTGTAACTATAGCTTTCATACATTGGGTCAGTGTATCATCCAGATTCAAGTTCAAAGCCTTTCATTTTACCATTCCTGGGTGTACATTAAGAATTTAACCTTTAGGGGCATCTAGATGGCACAGTGGATAGAGCATTGGGCCTGTAGACAGGGAGGCCTGAGTTCAAATCTGGCCTCAGACACTTGACACTTACTACCTGTGTGACCCTGGGCAAGTCACTTAACTTTTTGCAGTCACCCCTCCAAAAAAATTACATTTATTGAATCCAAATGACATTTTGATATGATTAAAGGAAGATTGTGAGATGAAAGGCTTGTTTAAATATTTTTTGATTGACCCAAATAGGTTGATATTATCCAAGGATTCTATATAAGGTGATTTAATAAGATGGTTATACTCTTTTAATTTGAAAGCCAAAGCTTAGCTCTATTTAGGAGAAATGATAATGAATTTAGGATTAGGCAGAACTGTCTACCTGAAAAACACTACATTTTATGTGAATTGATCCTAATGTTATTGTGTTGGTGCTATTCTTTAAAATGAGAAGAGTTTTTTGTGTGGACAGCAAATGCTTTAGAGCAGTGGTGTCAAACTCAAATAGAGATGGGGCCCACTAAGCACCAAATCATGTGGGCTGCACACTGACTTGGAAAACCACATATTAATATTGTCTGTGTCTTATTATATTTTTATTTATTTTATAAATGATTTAATTTAATTATTTTTAATTAAATTTATTTTATTTTTATTTTATTTATTTATTTATTTACTTTCTTTCTTTCTTTATTTAAATTCATTTAAATTTAATTAATAATCGGGCTGCTCTTGGGAGTGTTATGGGCAGCATGTGTCCTGCAGGCTGTGATTGATACCTCTGCTTTAGAGTTCTTGCCACATGAGATTCTGTTTCATATACTTGCGGCTTATGAAAAAGCCATGAGTGTAGAACTCAGTCTAAGGCTCTGTGGTGATTAACAAAAAGAGTTTATATGCATATATAAACACACATATTTATATGTACAAACACACATATAAACATATGTGTATATATGTTATGGTGCTTTTCAGCACTTTATTCAATAATTACTAATTGATAATAAGTTACTCTTTATATTAGGGGACATTTTGACATACTCTTTTTGCTTCTCAACTGATATACTATTTTTTATGAGTTTATAAGGTTTGGGGCTTTCTTTAATTAATAAAAGCTATGAGTGATTTATATAAATAGTCACCTGTAGTTGGCCTATGTTTAGAGGAATCACTGGAGTTGTCATTTTTTGTTAATAGATACATGACCCTTTCTGTTGTTGTTGTTGTTGTTGTTGTTGTTGTTGTTGTTGTTATTGTTGTTTTAAAGGGCCTAAGGAGCTCATTGGGGCAGAGGCGGGGCAGGGTGGAGCAGGATGCTGTTAGGGGGTCATGGAGAAGGAATTCAAGTATGAGGATTATAAGAAAACTACTGAGGGGCTTTTGATATGTATTAAACACTGGCCCCAGATCACAGTGATCAGTGATTCTAAAATGGGGGGGGGGGGTTGGTGAAGAGATTGACCCAATTCCAGGCCTTTGACTACAGTGAGAGGCCAGACTTCCCTCAAAGCAAAGTATCAGGTCATGCAGGGTAGCTAGTATTCAGGTACTTAAATGACAAATGCTGTGTGGTGATGAAAGGCTGCCTCCATGTGTATGAAAGATACACACTCTGGAAGGTGGCACTTCCTGTGAGGGTTTTTCAATTTATGATCATGCACATCTTAATTGTCCACAATACTGCTGAAGGGCTGAACCCTGAGTTTGAAGTTGAGGATGTTATGCTGATCTGAGATCATATCAACTTGGCAGGCCTTGGTGGCTAAAATCCACTCAGAGGTACCAACAATGAGAGGTTTGGAGAAAAGTTTCTTTCCATGTCTGACTCCTATGACCAAATTCTGAGACAGGAGGCCCATGGCATATGGAAGCAAATGGATCTGGAACAACCACTGCAGGAAGGAACCTGTTATGGTGGGAGGTTCCAACTTTGAAACCATTACAGAGTGTTGGTTTCTCCAGAAAGTAGGAGGTGATGGTATAATCACAGTGCCAGAGGTATGGTGACCTTGAGTCTTTGGATTCTCCATCATCGCCAACAAATTAGTATCATACTACAAAAGCCAGGAGGCTGCCATGTATGAAGAGGTACTGGTGGGTGGGCTGTTGGCTGCCCAGAAGTTGGAACAACTTGTCTGTCTTCTTGTGGAAAACATGTGGCCACCATTTTAGAAGACTTTTTGACCCGGGGGCTGCCTGGTCTCTCCTTTATTTGCTGCCTATTCTTGTATTCTAGACAGTGGCTAGGCTTTCCTCTTCCCTCAAGCCACTTAGCTTTCTCCTCTAAGGTAGTGGTAGAAAAGTGAGAAATATTGGTATTCCATCTCCTTAGAATATCTACTTATCCTATAAGGTCCTTCATAATGGTACCCAGTTCTCTTTTATTCCATTGAACTCTCCCCTCATGGAAAGCTGTATCATTCCATCTATTGCCAACATTGTTCAATCTACCTCCAGGGGACATGTCTAGAGATTAAGCCCAGTTTTCACTAAAGCTCCTGATAATATTTTGAAATGATTACTCTTATATTCCTGGGGCCTCACTCTGTCAGCTGATGACTTTTGAAGCCTTTTATGGTCCAGAACTAGTGTGTATTGCAAACTTAGTACTATGTGGGAATAAAAAGACAGTTAGAAAAAAAGGTAAAAAAGAGCCTAAGTTTGAGGTAAAGCTAATAATGTGCCTTGCTAACAATTCATATGCTACTGTAAAGTATTTAAGACTCTTTATATTAACTGATTTAACAGATTTGACCTTTGCTTTGTTTTTTATTATGATATATAATGTACATAAATATAAAATATATAATACAATATTGTAATAGAATCAAGAATTTCTTACGTGCTTTTTTCTGGATTCATTTCCAGTCCCTTTTCCACAGCCTCTAATTGAACAATATAGCACAATATTGCATTCAAGTTTTCTACTCTACCTGACAGCTAGAGATTGATATAATATTCCAATACTTTTCCATAGATCTCTAATAGGTTTCTCAAGTCACCATTGCCATGACAATGTGACAGCTGCCCTTATGAATATACCTTGGTAGTTCCACCTTTTCTCTTATGGTTCTTACTATGACAAAGCCACCACATATACTTCTGTGAGCGTATATTGAGCTAGTTTTATACTTTTTTGTCAAATACTGTGGGAGAATGTATTCATTTATAATGATCATAACATACACCAGAGTTTTTTTTTTAATTACTTGGTTTTGGTAAAGAAGACTGGCATAGCAGATAATGAGTTGACCTGGGAACCAAGAATACTTGGGTTTATGTCCCACCTCCGACACATTTACTGTGTGACTTTAGGCAAATCATTTAACTCCTCTGTGCTCTAGGTGACTCTCTAAGAATAGAAGTTGTAGACAAAGGGCTGACCTGCACTGGTAGAGGGAGTTTCATTACTGGGAATTCTCTACATCAATGAAAATCCAGGTCCAATCTCTACTTTGTTTTGGTATAATTGCTCTGTTAGTAAGATCATCACTCAAAAAAGACTTTTTGGAATTCTAGGCCAAGTATGACTATCTCCTTTTCAAAGTCATTTGACATTTCATTTTTGTTTTTTCTTTTTCATTTGTTTATTAGCTATAATTTCTACAGATTCTTACTAGATGAGGTATTTTAATAACCTGAGTATTTTAAATTTATCTTCTGATTTTTATTAGTGTCTGCATTTTATCTTATTTCAGCTAATTTAGACTTAGGGAGGAGAGATTTGTGTGTGTGTATGTGTGTGAGTACGAGAGAGAAAAAGAGAAAGATCTATATTGGTTGGCAATATTTTATTGTATGATTTGGAGCTCAAAATATCAGCGAGAAATAGAAATAGAATAGAAAATCTGTTTCCAGTTTTAACGAAATAGTACTTGCACATAACAAACATTTCCATGTCCTATGTGCATCTCATGTGAACTCATGTTTGCTCATTTTAGTGGTCAGCATGACATATTGAAGCATATTGGTGTTTCTGATTCATTCTAATATATATTACCTTCTTGCTCTCTCAGTGTTTAAAGGACTAATGCTGATTACACTATTCTCTGTGTCAATCTGGTCGTTATCCCTAAGTAGAGACAGCCTGTAACTCTATGCTGCCCCATCCATGTGTAAGAGGTATAGGAATAGTTTTATCATGCTGGTCCAAGATCTAACCAAATCTGCCAATTTGCAGCTACAGCATATTATTATAATTGTAATTGTTATTGTTGTTGTTCCATATTTATGTGGTGCTTTGAAATTTGTAAACTATTTTATATATGTTATGTCATTTGATCCTCACAATAGCTCTATAAAGTCATTGCTATTCTTATCCTCATTTTGTAGATAATGGTCAAATAACCAAGTAAGCATATGAGGCACATTTGAACCCAAGTCTTCCTAGACTCAAGTCTAATATTTTATTCTGTCCATCATGTTGCCTCTATATTATTACTTCATGCACAAACCAGTTTTTAAAATGATATTTTTATTTTTAATTATACTATCAAGGTACATACTAACTCATTTTAGAATCCTTTTAATATTATATAATTCCTCTTAAATCTGCTGTGGATTTTAACAGCTGCTGTAAAATTATTTTCAGTATCCATAAACTGAGCTTTGGCAGTTCAACAATCAGCACACCAGTAATCTTCTCATTCTAGTTTACTGGAAGATATACACTTCATGTTGCTTTAATGCCGATGTGCAATCATCCCCATTAATTGTCATCAAGTTTAATATACAGTTCACTACAGGTAGTCCACAATGCAGGATAGTTATGGGACTCCTAGGGAGGGATTCAATTAAGTATGGGAGAGCTTATTTGAACATGAGAATTTGTGCACTGAGCCTTCAGAAGTCCTAATGACCTCCAAAGGTTTCATACCTCATAGGTCCATGATAAACCAAAAAAGAAATAGCCCGTTGTCCATTAAATTTTAACCTTAATATAAAAGAAGCCATAGGATAAATCTTCTTTCAAAAAAATCTCTTTAAAGGAAGCTTTTCCCACCACTGCCTGCCCCCTTCTGAGAAAGATTTATAAGCTTACAGGGCCAGGTTCACAATGAACTCTCTTCATTGTCAGATTGAGGACTGGAAAACATGATGAACTTTTCCATGGAATTCCCTTGGAAACCATGAGATGAATAGCACTTCTGTTAAGGTGAAGCATTAGCTTTCAGGGTTTTAAGAAACTGAAGTCACACATTGTGATCTAATGCCCCATTCATTGTTGAATCTCAGGCATCATCACTTTGAGATGATTTTGTATTTAATGCTCACATATTTAGGCTTTTCTAATCCCTTATGCAAACTATTATGTTCAATGGTAAAGACTTGCTTCTTCCTGATTCTTGCTTTCTTCTCACTAAAAAAAAAAGAACACATCAATATAATAACTACTTAACAACTTCTCAAGAGTAGGCAACACTTATCCTTGGGATTCCTGCTATTAAAGAGCCTGTATCAGTCTTTTGTGTTGTGGGTGAATGTAAGAGTAAACAGATGACCACAGATGCTGGCAGGGGGCTCCCTTGATAGCTATTTTGAGAGTCACTGAAGTAATTAACATCTCAGTATATCCCAGGTACTAAAGAAAAAGCTAAAGCAGAGATTCCAGGAAGTAGATACTTTGTGCAGTGTGATTAAATTTTGGAGAGGGCTTTCTCTCTCTCTCTCTCTCTCTCTCTTCTCTTCTCTTCTCTTCTCTTTCCTCTTTCTCCACCCTAATTCACTCTCTTTTATTTTCTGTCTGTGTGTGTGTGTGTGTGTGTGTGTGTGTGTGTCCAAACTCTGCCTGGTCTTGACACTTGACAGTGACCTCTGGTCCACTGAGCTGAGCATGCACAATTTTACATCCCCCCTCAATTTACTGCTGGAGAGGGAGTAACAGGCCACAGAGAAGTTTACTTTAATTGTTAGTATCTAATATTTGGGAAGCAGAAGGATCGACTAGATTAGAAAGTGGTACAAACTGGAGGCAGAAGTAGATGCCATCTTTGATACCAACTTGTACATGACCTTTCCAACTTCCAGAGTCAGTGGGAGGAATATAAAAGCTGGTTTACTCACTGTTTGGCTAGAGGTACTTTGTGGTTTTGCCTCTTACTCTCCTTCCCAAGTACACCCTTCAGGGGCAGGGTTATTAACTATTTTTGTGTAATAGAATCCTTTGGCAGTTGGGTGAAGCCTATGGAATCCTTGTAAGAATAATTTTTTAAACGGATAAAATGAAATACACAGGATGATCAGAGGCAGCTATGTGACATATTGGATAGAGTGTTGAATTTGGAAGTCAGGAAGACAGAAGTTCAAATACTACCTCAGATATTTGTTAGTTGTTTAACCCTGGGCAAGACACTCAGCTTCAGTTTTGTCATATGTAAAATGGGAATAATAATTGCTCCCTACCTCACAGAGTGGTGAGAATCAAACGAGAGAATATGGGCATGGTTTTTTTTTCAAACCTTAAATCACTAGATAAATGCTAGCAATTATAATAATCATTATTGACAATGATGATGATGATGATGATGATAATTAACATTTGTGTGGTGCTTACTATGTGCCACACATTGTGTTAAGTGATTTACAATTATTATTTCATTTGGGCCTCCCAACAAATAAAACAGAAGCAGAAGCTAAGTGACTTGCCCAGGGTCATACTGTTAATAAGTATCAGGTCTTCCTGACTCCAGGCCAAGCACTCTATCCACTAATAATAATGATAATGATGATGATGATGATGATGATAACAACAACAATAACAATAAATAGAGTGATTAAAACACTGGGGCTGACAGAGTTCATAGTTATAAGGTTAGGTAATTCTGTAAAAGAGTGTAAGAGACCTTGTAGCCTGAACTCATCCTGTGGTAATGCTCATTTGGACCACAGTCAGGTTGGCAGCACAGGCTACGAACAGGCACAGGAACACTAAATGGAAAAGGAAGACACATCAATAGATATAAAGGGAAAGGCCTCATCCCTATAGCCTTGCTATATTCTATACTGAGCTCTTCTTTCTCCCACGCTCCAAACATTATATGTTTTTAGGAATGTACGGTTATGAAGGTAAATTCCCAAACACCACCGTTTGGGTGAAAATATCCACTTTTCTTACTCAGCACTGTCTGTTTAGCCAAATATTTCATTTGAACCTGTGTGCTATAGGGAGAAGAGCACTAGGTTTGACTTCTGATGTTGCTTTAGTCCTGTCATTTTTCAGTCTTTGATGACCCCAATTGAATTTTCTTGGCAAAGATACTAGAGTGGTTTGCCATTTCCTTCTCTAACTCATTTTACAGATGAGGAAACTGAGGCAAACAGGGTTAAGTGACTTGCCCAGGGTCACACAGCTAGTGTCTGAGGCCAGATTTGAACTCAGAAAGATGAGTCTTCCTGACTCCAGGCCTTTTACTCTAAACATTGTACCACCTAGCTGCCCAGTGTTATTACTTACTACCTATGTGACCTTAGAGAACTAGCAATCCTATGGGCCCTGTCACTTAAAATGAAACATGGCTGCACTTCCCTGTGTGATTGTCCACAGTTCAGCCTTTCCTATTTCCATAACTAAACTGGTTTGTCTTAAAAGCTGCATTTTATAGGCTCAATGTTAATGGTTTTTGGGCCTTAGTGAAATCTTCCCTTTGACCCAGTAACTGCTGTGGGGTGTTTCAGCTTTTATTTTTAACTTCCAAACATCTGGGGAAATATATGACCTATTTTCTTCTTCTTTTGGTGAATGTTTCTATGACTAAAGTTTTTTTTTAATTGATTAATGCATTTTGTTTTGATAGTCACTTCAACCAACTCTATTAATATTATGTTTCCAGTAAAAAAACAAAACAAAACAAAACAAAAAAGTTAAATATAATTACCTATTAGATTGATTATGACTGGCAGTTGAACTAACTTTCCATTTTTTAAATTGACTGTTTGCTTACAGAAGGAAAGATCTGTATTCTAACTTTACTAATCCAGAAACAACAGGATTAATTCTATTCGATTATTTGCTTTTTTGCCTTTAGTGTTGTTTTCATTTAAGTTTCTTAAGGTATTGTATATATTATTCTCCTGGTTCTGCTTACTTCACTCCTTAGAAGTTTATAGATGTCATTCTATATTTTTATAGAGCCTTCAAAGCTGCCATCCCTTATAGCATAATATTCTATTACATTCACATGACACAATTTGTTCATCCATTCTCTAGTAGCTGCTCTTGGGCACTGAAATTGTTTCTAGTTTTTATTTCTGTAAGTAATACTGTTCTGAATATTTTGGTGCACATGGGACCTTTCTTCCTAATAATAGTGTTTGTTTTTTCAGGTGGTAGGGTTGTCATATCAAGGGAAATGAACTGTTTAGTATTTTTTCCCAAATTATTTCAAAAAAATTTTCAGGACATTTGCACCAATTCATAGCCTTTTAAACAATTAATTAGTGTGTCTACTTCCCCAGATCCCTTTCTGACAATGACTTTTTCCATTCTTGCCAGTCTGGTGGGTCTGAGATTGTTTCTCTATTATTAGTGATTTGGGGCTTTTTTTAAGTGTTGCTGCATCGTACTTATTCTTTTGAAAACTACTTATTGGGGAATGGATCTTTGTCTCCTTTATGACAGTTCTCTATAGGTTTTGAGTGTAAACCATTTATCAGATTTCTTTGACACAAAGACTTTTCCTAAGCCATATGTTTTCTCCTTCTCCTGGCTGTATTAATCTTGCTCATGTAAAATCTTTTTAAATTTTATATAATTGAAATAGTATGTTTTGTCTTTTATATCTCCTCTGTATTGTGTTTGGTTATGAATTCTTCCCCTATCTACAACTGTGAGACATATAACCTTCCATTCTCCTCTAATTTATTATTTTTTTTGTGGTATTACTTTTTGTTTTAATCATTTATCCATTCTGAATTTGTTAAGAGGGAAGAGTGTTAGATTTGGAGCAAGAGGACCAAAGTTCTACTATTTACTACTTGTATGACCTTGGGCAAATCATTCCACTCTTTTGTGCCTCAATTCCCTCATTTGAGTCAGTTGGACTATAGGATTTCCTTAATCATCCTTTTCTGGTCTATTGTGATATATGATATAAGGTGCAAGTCCAAACCCATTTTCTGCTAAACTGTTTTATAGTTTTTGCAATAATTAATCAAGTAATGGTTTGTTCCCAAAAGAATTTGTGTTCTAGGTATTATTAAACACATTTACTGCTTTCATTAACTCCAAGGTCTTGCTTATCCAGTCTCTTCTACTAATATGATTTTTCCATGTCATCAGTACCAGCTTGTGTTGCATTATTTCAGTTGTGTCAGATTTTTTCTGATCCCATTTTGGGCTTTTCTTGGCAAAGATGGTGAAGTGGTTTGTCATTTCCTTCTCCCGCTCATTTTACAGATGAAGAAACTGAGGCAAACAGGGTTAAATGACTTGTCCAGGATAAAATCGCGAGTCAATGTCTGAGGCTGAATTTGAACTCATGAAGATGAGTTTTCCTGGTCCAAGCTTAGAGTTCTATCCATTGAGCTACCTAGCTGCCCTCAGTATCAGATAGCTTTAATAATTACTGTTTTATTATATAACTGATTTCTAATGATGCTAAACCACTGTCTTCTTTCCCCCATTAATTACATTGATATATTACATATTAATTTTATTATTGTTTAGTCTGTATTTCCTTTAGGTATTTGACAGATGTATTATCAAATCTGTTTCTGTGGGAAAATCATGATTTTTATTATATTGGTGCAGTCCAAGCACAAACATTGGATTTTTATTCAATTACTTAGCTTTTCCTTATTTCTATAACTATTACCTTGTAGTTGTTTTTATGGAAGACCTTGATCTGTGAACTTCTGAGTATTTTATTAAGTTTGTAATACTTTTTAATGGGATTTCTGTCTGCTCCTCCTGGATTTTGTTGGTAATATGTAGAAATACTAATTATTTCCTTGTGCATCCTGCTATATTGCTAAAGCTATTAACTTTCTTGATTAGTCTTTTCATTTGATTCACTAGGTTTTTCTAAGCAAACAATCACACTGTCTGCGTATGTGGTTTTGTCTCCTCTCTGCTTATTCCATTTACTTTTCTTTTCTAATTGCTCAATATTTCTAATATTATGTCAATAGTAATGGAGAAATAGTGCTTCACCTTTCATCTTATTTGAATGACTTCTGGTGTTTATGCATTATACACAGCATTAACTCTTGGTTTTGAGTAAATGCTTTTGATCATATTAAAAAAAAGAACTTTCCATTAATGTCTTTCTTTAAATATGCAATTTTTTGTTGTTGCTTGAAATTAATGAGATCAACTATACTAATTGATTCCTTAATGTTGAATCATCTTTACATCCTTAGTACAAAATTAAGCTAGCTATAATGAATAATTCTAGTATGTAATGTTAACCAATGTTAACCTATGTAATGTAAACCAAGAGTTAATGCTGTGTATAATGCATAAACACCAGAAGTCATTCAAATAAGATGAAAGGTGAAACACTATTTCTCCATTACTATTGACATAATATTAGAAATATTGAGCAATTAGAAAAGAAAAGTAAATGGAATAAGCAGAGAGGAGACAAAACCACATACGCAGACAGTGTGATTGTTTGCTTAGAAAAACCTAGTGAATTAAATGAAAAGACTATATGTTATATATATGTTATTTACATTTACATAAAATTTATGTGATATCATTCCACAGTTCTGTTTCTCTGTTGTATTACTCTCTGTTGGATATCTACATCACATTTACCTCATAAAAGGATTAGATTTTAAAGTTTTCACATCAAAATCCAATAACCCATGCCAACAAGTTATTTTAATATATTGATATGATTTTTTTGAAGTTAAAATTTCACCTCACTGTTTGGTGTACATTTTATCCTGTACATTCTTTAAACATACCTCCTACTGTGAAAGAGAAATGTGCTTATGATTCATAGCATTCAACTTTTCAAAACACCCTACTGCCAATATTGAAGAATCTGTGGTTTAGAAGACTCTCTGTGATAGAAAATTTGAGTAGTTGTCTCATTTTGACTTAGATTGTGGAGACCTGAGGCATACTATAAACAGTTTTCCTAACACATCAGTAAGTATCCCAGAATTTAGTTTCAAGTTGATATCCACACAATCTTGGAATACAATTCTTTAATCTTCAATGCTTGTGCTGAATTCATTTTGAGCTTACATTTCAGTAATTAAGTCCATCAGATTATTTTCAGATTGGAACCAAAGTCCTCATGTTTAAATAGCTTACTTGCACTCATTTCCAGCATACAATGTGCTTCAAGCAACTCTTGTGGTTGACTTCTTCTTTAGTCTTTCTTGTTTCTCAAAATATCAAATCTCTGCTAAATCTGTGGAGAGGAATCTTCTCCCGTTACTTCTTTCCCTCCTTTTATAGTGGAAATTATGAAGTTCTAGCCAAATGTTTTCTTGTTCAATCAGATGTGTCTTACTCTTTGTGACCCATGGACCATAGCATGTCAAGCCCTTCTATTTTCCTCTATCTCCCAAACTCATATTTGTTGTTTACAAATTTTACCCAAGCTGTATTTCAGTGGATGACTCAGCAACCTGATTTTTTTCCCACACAACTAATGCAAATGAAATCATGACAATAGATCATATGTCATAAACATAAGATTAATATTTTCATAGACTTGCACTAAATTAGTCTCCCCACTATTATTGTTTCATTAAGCAATAGGCACCTACTATGTGTCTATTTGAGCAATGCAGCTCTTTCCTTTTCCTTTTCCTTATCCTTCCCTTTTCCTTTTCCTTTCCTTCCTTTCTCTTTTCTTTCCCTGCCCAAAGGAATGTGAATTTTGATTCCTGAAACCTTGCGAGAATATCTTGGGGCTTATAGACTAGATATGTTTCTTAAAGATGGTGCCTTTAACCCAAATCATTCTGACTCTCATTGACTGGCCAACAATAGGTCCCAGCCCAAGCCCCACCTGGTCATTGTTTGGGCCATGATGGCTCAGACCAAATATAAATAACAACTGCCTGAGGCAGTTATTGATTTATTAATTAATTTTATTAATCCCATTTTATTTTATTATTATATTAATATTGTTTTATTATATTCCATTATTAATCCCAGGTTGATTTTGTTTACTAGGTAAAAGAGCCATTCCTTGCCTCATTTCTTATCTTGCCTTATTCACTAAATGGCCATTGCCTCAGTCAAACTAAGACCTGGCCAAGCTCTCCCACTGCATCTTGGGCCACCTTCAGTCATCCTGATCTCTGTCTTGCCACTGGACCCAGATGGCTCTGGAGGAGAAAGTGAGGCTGATGACTTTGCACAGCCCTCTCTCCCTTTAATCCAAATTCACTTGAAAGTCATGGCATCGCTTTTCTGATGTCATGGTCTTCTTTAAGAAGGAAGGACAAACAGCAACAGCTAGGCACTGGGGAAACAATAGTTGTTCATATTCTGACAATAGTGTATGCTATCAGCAGGGGTGTTGTGAGGCTTAAATGGTTATAGATGGTTATGGAGCACTTTGCAAACCTTACAGTGATATATTAATGTAGTTATTATGATTATTATTAGACTATAGTGACCAGGCTTCCCATCTGATGAGGATTTCATTCTGAGTCTTTGACCATACTCTTGCTAAGTTAAGGAATATTTATAGAGCAGTACAAGGGCAGGCTGGTAAATGTTTAAGAACTGGGATCTCTCTTGAAAAAAAAGTGTGCATACACACTTTTAAGTGTATTCTGAATTACTAATACTTTCTTAAGTGTAGTTAATCAAGCGAACAATAAATCAAGGCTTGATTTGTAACAATTCCTGATTTCTGAGATATTCATGCTCATACTGAAAATGTAATAAGCCAGTTAGAGCTGGCTTCAGCACACCCTTCTTATTTTATAGGATAGGCTATTAGCAGTTAAATAAAAATGATCAAATATGCATGAAATAAACCACTTTTCCAAAGCAATTCCTTTCTTCACCAATAGGCATCTTCCCATAAACTGACTTTTTATTCAATTAAAGTGGACTATACTCATGTTATGAAATATAGGAACCATAAAGGGATAACTAATGAGGAGAATTTGGGTAAAAATCAAGTGATGCCAAAAAAGAAGCAATAGTGCCATCAGAATATATTATAGATAACCTGGACAGAAGTACGAAATAGGCAATGAACTGGTATAGAAACAACATATAAGAATAAAAAGGGGCTTCATGGAGGCTTTCTGTCAAATGCTTGGAAGCTAATAATTTTTTGACTTGCTTTGATCATGATTTCATCCTTTAAAAAGTGAGAGAAGCAACCCAAAAGAAACTTCTAAATGTGGCAGCTAGGTGATGCAGTGGATAGAGTGCCAGGCCTATAATCAGGAAGACCTGAGCTCAAATCTGACCTCAGACACTTACTAGCTATGTGACCCTGGGCAAGTCTCTTAACTTCTGTTTGTCTCAGTTTCCCCATAAGTAAAATGGAGATAACAATAGCATTTACCTCACAGGATTGTGGTGAAGATCAAATGAGATATTAATTGTGAAATGCTTAGCACAGTGTCTGGCACATAGTAAGTTCTATATAAATGTTAATTATGATGGCGGTGGTGGTGATGATGATGACCCTGGACAAGTCTTTTAATCTCTGCCTGATTGATGGAGATTTGCCAGAACATTTTTCAGAAAGAGGCACATGACCCCTGACTGGGCAGAGAAGGGGAGTTGTTGGAGCACCAGCATGAGACACATTTACCAGTAACTTTAGGAATTAGGTGGATGGTTTGTTCTTAGAAAGGTTGATGTTTATGCTATTGAATAATCAACAAAATTTGATTACTTTGATGGGTGTAAGTCTTATTAGTGTACCATCAGCCTTAATATGCATACATAAAGGTAAATCAATTTTATGCATGTACTCTGCATTAGCAAGTGATGTAGTCAGTCCTGTACTTTAGCAATATCACTTTGGAAGCTATGTGGGGAAAACTTGAGACAGGTAGACCAATTGGGAGGTTATTGAAAGGAGGAGGATCTGAAGTAGGGTACATGTTAGGAGGAGATAGATTCAGGTAATATGTAGGTAAAATCAACAAGATTTGGATTTTTCTAAGGAAAATAATTTTTGGTCTGGAAAGTACAATAAAAATGCTAAGGAGTTATTACCCAAGATATATAAGGACATAATAAAAGAGAAAATATGAGTGGTTGATGAATTTAAGTAACAAGAGCAAGACAAATTACAACCTTATGTATGTAAAGAATTGGCAAATATGATTGCTGAGCTACTGTTTGAAAGATTTATGTTGACATTTCTCATATGCACTTATCCTGCCCCAGCCTCTCAGCTGACCTCCACTCTCACATCTCCAGTTGCCTTTCAGACATCTCAAATTGATTGTTTAGTAGAATCTTACAGTAAACATGTCCAAAACTGAACTCATCTTCTCCTCTCCTACCTTTCCTATTACTGTAGAGAGCAACACCACCTTCTCAGTTCCTTAAGCTCACAGCCTAGGAATTATCCTGGGGTTATCTCTCACCCCACCCCATATCCAATATGTTGCCAAGGCCTGTCAATTTCACCTTGTCAACATCTCTTTAACGCATCTCCTTTCCTCTGACATTGCCACAACTCTAGTGCCAGACCTCATTACCTTATGCCTTGACTATTGCAATAGTCTGCTGATGGGTCTGCCTGTCTCAAGTCTCTCCCTACTTCAATCCATCCTCCTTTCAGCTAGTAAAGTGATTTTCCTAACACTGAGGTCTGCCCATGTCATTCCCTTGCTCAATAAACTCCAGTGGCTCCCTATTGCCTCCAGGATCAAATACAAAATCCTTTGCTTGGCATTTAAAGCTCTTCATAACCTAGCCTCCTTCCATATTTTTAGTCTTCTCATAACTTACTCTCCAACATGTACTCTTCAATCCAGTGACACTGACCTGACTGTTTTATAAACTCACCTCTTAACTCTGGGAGTTTTGTCTCAGTTTTGGTATTTTCTTTGGTTGTCCCCCATCCCTGGATCATTCTTCTACCTCTGCTCTGACTACTGGCTTCCCTGGATTCCTTTAAGTCCCAACAAAAATCCTGCCTCCTACAAGAAGCCTTTCCTAATCTCTCTTAATTCTAGTGCCCTCCCTCTGTTAATTATTTACTATTTATTATGCATATAGTTTTTCACTAGATATCCAAGTAAAGGATAGGTTACAAACTGTTGGATGTATTGTAGGGAATTTTTGTTTAGGTACGGATTGGATGGACTCTGAAGTCCCTTCCTACTCTCAGATTTACTGAATGTGTTTACATCCTGGCCAAATGATCTTGTATTTTTTATTTTTATAGAACAAGCTAAGCCAGTCCTGGCTTTGAGCATTACATATGATCAATTTTACCCATGCATTTTGTTCTAAAATTTTTTTACTATACTAGAAGGTTACTATATTACCAATATCCATCTGGTCACCCACATAGAGAGGCAGAGAGGCAATGTTTTCTCTATCAACCAGAGCTGTTAATTCTTTCACTAATGCTGAATTACATCCAAAATTTCCTTTGATGCCCTGGAATGGATGTGGGTGTGTGACATATTAATCAAAAGCAACAAAATAGTCTAAGTTTCTGAACTAGCTTTTGCTTGGTTTTCCTAAAATGATTACGGAGAATGACAGTCCCATTTATCCTCTATTTCTTGATCTAGAATAACCAATAAAAAGGGAGCTTCCTCTCAGGAATTTGGTAATGATGATAAGGGGGAGAGGGGGAAATACATATATACATAGCCATCTGGATTGACTTGGAACACTTCATTCTATCTGCATTGGCTTACTTTTCAGGTAATAATAGAGATTTAATTAGCAATTTTGTGCCAAAGGGAACTGAATTCAGAGGTAAACATAAGGAAACTCTTCATATTTAAACTAAGTGCTAAGATCAGTTGTTTCTAGGTTGCTGAAAGAACACGTGCTGGCAGTATATCTATAAATTTAGATACCCCAGGGCAAAGTCCTGATAGCCTTGTCCTCCTTCTGAGTCTAGCCAGTAGGACCCCTGGACAGCTGTTAGAAAGCAATGTTTCTTCGTCTATTTTCACCATTCTTAAAGATAAGTTGGTAGATGCTCAAAACAAGAAAAACCTTAATCGGTCAATCTAAATCAGTAAATATTTAATGAACCTTTTCTGAATTTAAGACATTGCATTTGTTCTGAGGCAGTGATGGGCATGGGATAGGGGTGGGGTGGGACAACATGGACTTATACTTACAAAGAATTGTAAGACATGATTCTTGTCCTACAAAAAAAATTATGCTTTTAATGGAGAGTTGGTAGAGCCAAAATAGAAGAAGGCAAAAGATAAGTGCTAAGCAAGTGGTTAGGCTAAGCAAATGTTATAAGAGTATGGAGAAGGAAATGTGTAGAAGATCACAGCAGGCTTGGGTGGCCAGGAGAGTCTTTACATACATGATGGCATTAATAATTGTAAAGAAGAAATATAGAAATAGTAAGTGGTATATAAGAACTGGAATTCTTTGGTGTTTAAAGTGAATTATGGGTTCCTAAATTGATGTTTTTCTTATAGGTCTATTGTCAATAGGATTAGAAACAAGGCTTGAGTTGGTTTTTAAGACCTAATTATTGGGAAAAGCAAATTTAGGAAGGTGTATAAATTGTAGTGAGTCCTATTACTGACAGATTTTGGCAGAATTACCTAGGACTCTGCAGGTGACTTGCAAGCAGAGAAGCAATTGCATTGGAAAGAGACTAATCCAAAGCTGCCTGAGAGGGAGGCTTATTCCAGCATGTCTAAGGGAAGATATTTCCATGGACCAGACAACTGCATGGGACATCTGGGACTCAAGATAAAATGTACTTATTAACTGAAAATTGGAAGTGGGTTACCAGGTTACAAGAAAAATTGATGTTATTTGATATTGATGATCATTATTGTGTTACTTTGGTCATTTGTTTCATGGTTTTTATGTTTATTGAGTTTTCTTGGTGACCTTGCTTATAAGTACATCTCCTTTCTAAAATTAGCACATGGTGTGCCCTCTGAGTAGCTTAATCTGCAACATGCCTTAGTTTACATAGCGAGCCTATCTAACAAGGTTTGTATCCTTGGGGAATACATGAGATTGTGAACATGTGTATCTAAGTTTATTCAACTTTATGACATTGATGGAAACATGGGATTATGATTTGTGATGTATAGTGCACTTGTTTGCTGTTGGGGGTTTAAATCCCTAGCTTATAGCTACTAATACTTGTTCAAATTGATTTGATACAAGCAACAGAGGTTAGGATGATGCAGCTGAAGACAGAGGTGAAGATTGAATGTGATATTAAACCATATATAGCTATATATATATATATATATGTAAATACATATGTACATATACACACACATATACATATATACATACCATATACACATACACACATATGGTGGTTGTTGTTGTTGAGTCATTTCCATATATATAGCACCAGATGGGAGAATTATTGAAAGTTATGTTGAGTCATTGACTTGTTTCCAGACCTGCTTGTCAATCAGTGTTGAGGGAGGCTCTGCTGGGGAAGGTAACACCAAATCAGCAGCTTTTTGCATTATCTACTCTGCCACTTACCACTCCCTGAGATGTTTCCACCCCTACATACAAACTGTCCTGTACTTACTACCTTGAGGAGAACTGAGATGCAAGGGCCCAATCTCTTTTGCTGACATTGACCTATCTGAATTGTCTTTATCTCATTATGAAAGCTATCAATAAACCTGCCCCACCTTAAAGCCATCACTGATCTCTAGTGCTACCTTGATGTACTTATAATAAATTCCTATTAATTGTCTATCCTGAGTTTTGTCTGTAATCAAGGTGAAAGTCCAAAGAATTTTCCTTTCAACAACAGGACTCATTGTTCAGTCATGTCTGACTCTTTATGACCCTATTATGGGATTTTCTTGACAAAGACACTGGAGTAGTTTGCCATTTTTTTCTCCAGTTCATTTTTGTTGTTGTTCAGTCATTCAGTCCTGACCCACTCTTTATGATCCTATGGATGCCAGACCCATCTATTCTCCACTATCTCTTGAAATCTGTCCAGGTTTATATTTAATGTTTTCATGATACTATCTGTTTTGTTGTTGTGACACTATTTATCCAGCTCATCCTCTGCCATTCCCTTTTAATTTTGCTTTCAATCTTTCCCAACATCTGGGTCTTTTTCAGATAGTCTCATCTTCTCATTATGGAGCCAAAGTATTTAAGCTTCAGCTTCAGTATTTGACCTTCCAGTGAATAGCCTGAATTAATTTCTTTAAGTATTGACTCATTTGACCTCCTTGCTGGTCAAAGGACTCTCAAAAGTCTTCTCCAGAACCACTATTCAAAAGTGTCAATTCTGTGGTGTTCAACTCTCCTTACAATCCAACTTTTACAACCATATATTGTTCCTGGAAAAAATTATAGCTTTGACTATATGGACCTTTGTTGACAAAGTGACATATCTGCTTTTTAGCTTGCTGTCCAGATTTGCCATAACTTTCCTTCCAAGGAGCAAGCATCTTTTAATTTCACGGCTGTGATCACCATCTACAGTAATCTTTGAGCCCAAGAATATAAAATCTGACACTATTTCCATTTCTTCTCCCTCTATTTGCTAGGAAGTGATGGGACCAGTTGCCAAGATCTCAGTTTTTTGATTTTAAGCTTCAAGTCAGCTTTTATACATTCATTTTACACCTTCATCAAGAGGCTTCTTAATTCTTCTTCACTTTCTGCTATTGTATATTTGCATATCTGAGATTGTTGACATTTCTCCCAATTTTTGATTCATCCAGCCTGGCATTTCCCATGATGTACTGTGCATATAAATTAAACAAATACGGTGACAAAATATAGCTTTGTCATACTTCTTTTCCAATCTTAAGCCAATCAGTTGTCTCACGTTTGGTTCTAACTGTTGCTTCTTGGCCTGTATATAGGTTTCTCAGGAGGTAAGTAAGATGATCTGGTATTCCCATATCTTTGAGGGCTTGCCACATTTTGTTATGATCTACATGATTGAAGACTTTGGTGTAATTGATGAAGCAGAAGTAGATGTTTTTTCTGGAACTTTGTTGCTTTTTCTATAATCCCGGGAATGTTGGCAATTTGGTCTCTAATTCTTCTGACTCTTCAAAAACCAGCCTGCTCTTCTGATAATTCTTGGTTCACATGTTGCTGAAGCATAACTTACAGAATCTTAAGCATAATCTTGCTGGCATGTGAGATGAGTGCAGTTGGTTGGTAATTTGAACATTCCTTGGCATTGCCCTTCTTTAGGATTGGGACATATATTGATTTTTTCCAATCCAATGGCCACAGTTGAGTTTTCCAAATATTCTGGCATATTGTGTGCACCATTTTAATAGCATGTTTTACAGATGAAAAAACTGAGGCAAATGTGGGTTAAGTTATTTACTCAGGGTCACATAGCTAGTAAGTGTCTGAGGCCAGATTTGAACTCAGGTCTTCCTGACTCCAGTTCTGGAGTTCTATCCACTCTGCTACCTAGCTGGATTGAAAGATATGAAGAATTTGGATAAGTGGAGAGGAGGTAGTGGTGGGGGATTCCTAGCTAGAGGAACAATAGGACACTATAAGCAAAGCATGGAGTTGAGTTGGACAAGACATGGTTTGGGAGAGTGGAGATATTATATCTTACATGTTGGAAAACCAAACCAAACCAAACAATGCATTAAATCTGCTTAATACATTTCTGAAATACTGCTAAAGTTAGAAGCCCTTGACTAACTAAGTATAGAATTCACCGATGGTTGAAACACTAACACCAAAGCTAGTGATGAGTTCCATTCATCAGTCAACAGTAAATCAGTATTTACTGAGCACCTCTATGATATGTGACCAATATAGGAGATACAAAATATGTTTATTATCTTTCTCCCAAATAGTTTAAGAAACAATACTAGCATTTAGAGAGCAATTTGGAAATTTCATTCAATACCTACTACTATGCCAATGGCACCGTGCCAGGTACTGGAGATACCTGAAGCAGTTCTTGCCTCCATGGAGATTTCATTCTGCCTGGGCACTAAACCATAAGGTGCTACATATAAGTAGAGTAGGAATTGGAAGTTTGACCTTTCTCAAAATGCAGTTTACATATAGTGTTTGCTAGATTTTCCAAAGACAATATAAAGTACATAGAGCTTAAACAGATGTATTTGAGAACTTGGATGATGGAATTATTATGTGTTCTGGCTAGGCATATAATGGAGACACAGCTAGAATTCTAGTTAATTTTCCAAGAAACTAGAATAAGTTCATGGTTTAGCATTTCCCAACAACTGTTTTACTACTTTGCGTGGTTTTCAATGGCACAAGTTCATTGTTAAAAGAAATATAGGTCATATTTAAGGTGTTAACTTCAGTAGAATTCTCCCCATAAATAGGAGGCAAATTTGTCACAGTTTTTTTGTAGTGACTATATATTTCTCCCACATGAAAATTCCTGCTTTTGTACTCATTACAGAGCAAAGACCTGGCATGAAGGATACTAGAATCAACCGTGTATGTGTCTAAGCTTCAAAAAATTGTGAACGAAATTAGGCACTGGAATCTATTAATCAATCACTCAAAAGGCATTTATTGACTTCTCACTAAGTGCCAGGCACTATGCTAAGCACTGGGTTTGCAAAGAAAAGGAAGAACAAAAACTGGGTACTCTTTCTTTTAGGAAGGAGTAATTAACAGTTATAAATGCATTTTACTGTAGAAACATTTTCACTTGTTGTCATCAAGTCTTTGAGGTGATGATTTTTTATATATATGAAGGTAAAGAGAAAATGCCACAATTTTCTCTGAACACAAATTGCCATAGATTTTGCAACTGGAAAGTCTGTTGGTTTTAAGCCAAAGTCTTGATCATTGGTACTCTTTGCAATTCAAGGATAATTTGGTACTTAAATCCCTTCCCTAATAGGGTGGAGATAAAAGGCTTCTCAGGCACAATCACTATTTTCAATGGAGACCAAATCTGAAGTTAGAGTTTACCAAGGTCTCTCAGAGGAGAGACCTGTTTAATAGTGATAATTTCTTTCCTTTGTGCAAGCATATTATGCCTTTCAGAATACTTTCCCATAATTACCTCATTTGATCTTCATAATAGCCTTGTTGGCCATGTTCTATCTCCCTATTAGCACCATTTTACACTTCAGTATTTCAATGCATCTGTGAGCCCATTGTCATAGGTGCCTCCACCTGGACAGATTACAACCCATCCAAGCCCTTTTATCCTATGCAAAAATTGTCCATGTCTTTCCATAATTTCCCATAGAAATGCACCTAGAACATGAAAATGCTTTTTTTTTTCAATCCCTCAAGAGAACTTACATTGTTATCAGATGCAGTTAGCTGGTAAAAGTGCAGAGGTGCCCAACACATAGCTTTCATGTGGCTCTTAGCACTCTCAAGTGCTGCCAAACTAGATCAATGTAGCACCTATTCAATTTTAATGTGTTGATGTATTAATAAAAAAGAAATATATAAATATATGTGGTTTTCTCAATTTATATATGGCCCACAGGGATCCTCATACATAATTTAGTGGCTCCTCTTTCTATTTGAGCTTGACACCTCCAGTATAGTGTATAGTATTTTAGACTTGGAGTCAGAAAGAACTGAGTTGAAATCCAGCCTCAGAAAATTACTAGCTGTGTGGTCCTAGGCCAGTCACCTCAATCTATAAAAATAAGGCTAATATGAGTATCTATCTCCCAGGGTTGTTGTGAGGATTAAATGAGATATTTGTAAAATACTTTAAAAATCTTCAAGTGCTATGTGAATGATAGTTGTTATTATTATCATTACCAATATTATTGTTATTACCCCTAACTCTCATGCTATGACCAGTCTACTTCCTTTTCTAACTATATGAATATCATTTTATTAATTTTTTTGAGGACAGGGAATTGATAAGGGTATAGTCTCAGGTTTAGAGAGAGAGAAAGAAGAGAAGAAAAGAGGAAAGGAAAGAAGACAAGAGAATAGAAGGGAAGAGAGGAGAAGAGAAAAGAAAAGAAGAGAAGAGAAGAGAAGCAGCCCATGACAGATCCTTGAAGAACGTGGGCAGTTAGGGGGGATAATATGGATAATGAGCCAGAAAAAGAGGTTGGGAGGTAGTGGAGGTGTAACAAAGATAGGTAGGAGGAAAGCCAAGAGAGAGTAAGTAATACCACAAAACCTCAGAGAGAATAGAGAAACCAGGAGAGTGTTTTCAACAGAGTCAAATACAGAAGGAAGATAAAGAAACTGGAGGACTAAGAAAAGCCCATCATTTTGGCAATTAAGAGATTATGATAAATAGAGATAACAGTTTTAATTGAATGATAAGGGACTGAGTGAATGAGAAGAGAGGAAATGGAGTCAATGTATGTAGACAGCTTTTCTAGCTATCTATTTAGCTGAGAAAGGGAAGACAGCTATAGGATGAGAGCTTGAGGAGAAGGTAGAATAGAAGTTCTGAATGTATTTTTTCCCCAATTCAACAAGCTTTTATTAAATGGATGCTATATAACAGTTGCTATGCTAGAAACTAAGAATATAAAGTCATAAATTAGAGTGCTTCTTGCCTTCAGGAAGCTTATATTCCAATGGTAAAAGCTGACACACACACACAGATATATCAATACAAATTCCACATATTGTAAAGACAAAGTAGTTTGTGGGTGTGGGGAATAGAGCTATAATCACTGAATTAGGACAATCATGATAGGGATCAGCCCTTGAGTTCAGCCTTGAATTGAGGTAAGGGTTCCAAGTTTTAGAGGAGAACTTTTTGATTATTGTATTTTTATTTTATTTTATTGAATGCATTTTTAAGGATGGAGTAGACTTGGTCATATTTGAAGACAGTAGGGAGGAAACCAATAGGTAAGAGGAAGATTAGAGAAAGAGGGAAGGTTATCAAAGGGACAATCTACTAGAAAAGAGTAGAGGGGATGGGATCAAAGGTACATGTAGAAGGGTTGGTCTTGGAAAGGAGAAGAGGAAAGGAGAAGAGAATGAGAGAGATAAGGTCAAGCAGGTTGAGATGTAGAGAAAGGGAAAAGATAAAGCTCATGATAAATGACCTCATATTTTTCAGTAATGTAAGAGGAAAGACCTCAGCTGAAAGAAGTGGGGAGGGAGATATCTGAGAAGCACAAAGAGAGAAGATTTGGAATTGCTTTTTTGTGGGGTGAGATAGAGAAATAATTAGGGAGAAAAAGGATTGTCTTCTGGCAATGGAGGCCCAATATAAGTTGTATAGCATGAATTTATTTTGTACCTAGTTAGCATAGTTGTATGACTTCCTCCAGATCTATTTATTAGTACATAAGTAGAGGCAGCAGAGGTAGATAGTGGGGTCAATCTAAGTCTGGGGTATGACAAGGCATTAGTGGCAGTAGGAGAAAAG
The DNA here is from genome assembly GCF_900497805.2 of Vombatus ursinus. NCBI lineage: Eukaryota > Metazoa > Chordata > Mammalia > Diprotodontia > Vombatidae > Vombatus > Vombatus ursinus. The sequence goes on along the minus strand of NW_020941197.1, from coordinate 3,446,099 downwards.
GTAGAGGATTCAAGAGTCAATTAAAGTGTGAAGCTGAATCAATTCACTCTAAGATTGATGTTGGAAAGGGAGTAAGGTTAATTCAGAGTAGGATAATAGCCTGAGAAAGTACTTAGGGTGGAAAGACTAGAGGTTAAATGAAGAATAGGGTAAGTGTGAATAAGGCATTGGGAGAGGTGGAATGATAAGAGGTTATGTAAGATAAAGGAATGTCAAAGGTTTGGATTCATTTAGGGGTACACTTATGGGAAATGGTAAGATCCAGACTGTGACCATCCCTGTGGATTGCAGAGGTGGAGAGAAGTAGTAGGCAATTGGATTTAAGGAGATTAAAGAATTGGAAAGATGGGGACTTTGAAGGGACTATCAACATGTTTGTTAAATTTCCTTAGAATAAACACAAGAGTTGTGTAAGAAAGACAGTAAACTAGGTGCTGAACTACTTGCTAGAGCTGATAGAATGACCTAGGGTTTAGTACATAACATCCTTATAGTGTGGAAAATGTTAATTGAGTGAACTTTGAAAGAAAAATTTCTATAGGAGAGCAGCTAATAGACAGACTGGAAGTGGTAGTCGGAAGCAAGAAGAAATTCAACTCTCCCTCCATTATCAAGGCCTAGGTCTTCCACTGCATCCTGGGCCATCTCCAGTTCTCCAGATCAATATCTGGTCACTGGGCCCAGATGACTCTGAGGGAGAAAGTGAGGCTACTAACTTTGCATAGTTCTTCTTCACTCAAACCAAATCTAATTGCAAATCATGTCATCATCTCCCTGATGTCATGGTCCTCTTTGAGAATGAAGGACAAACCACACATACACATTTTAAGGGTTAGAGTGAAGGAGGATAATCAGGATGAGAAGATGTTTTGCACTAAGGCACAGTAGAAATGGCAGGATACATGTACTGATGGGCTAACTCAACCATGGGAATTAGGACATGGATAGAGTAAGGTTAAGAAAGATGAGGAGGAGGAAACAGATTGTTTGCTTCTAGTTGCCCATTAATACAGGAATAGGAAAATAACATGGTGGGGATTTTTCTAGCCATAGGAGTAGCAGTGATTGGTAGATGGATTTTATAATGGTTACAGTCACAAAGGGATATTGTTTCTAGTTAAAGGCCACAGGCATATCTAGATGGGAACATGGAGTGAATGGTTTTTCAAGTAGGAGTCCCAGTTGGAAAAGGGTTTTGGGTAGGTCCTGGGTCACCCCCTACCATATCTGTTCCTTCAGACTGACAATGGTCACACAGCTAATTAGTGTCATGCGAAGGATTCGAACCTTGTTCTCTCCCAATGCCAAGTCTTACACTCTTTCCACATCATGTTACAGGAAGTATCTGAGTGTTTTTGGTTTTGGTAAATTGCAATACTGTCCCCAATGCCGAACCAAAAATGTGGAAGTGTTTGTGTACAGGAGGACAATGCAGGGTCCTCAGTTTGGATCATTACTTGTGGTAGCACGGGTTCTCCTTTGAGCAGTACAATTCGTAATACAATAAAACTTGGCATGGTCAGAAGCATTCCATGATTCACAGATATGTAACATCACCAGTGAAATAATCAGTATGAAAAGATGGGTTTTTGAACCAGGGTGTTTGGCAAATTTGAAAACACTATGAAATTTTTCACATGTAATCTAGTTTGATTTACTCCTCCTCTTCAATTCTGTGCCTAGTTTACTTTTGATCTGTAGTGCCTATCCAAGATATATTCACTGATGGACTAGCTCAATTGGTTAACAACTCCATATCATATCCATTCAACTTCTTAATCAAGGAATTCTCTGTTCATCCACTTTGTTTTTCTCACATGGATTGCTAGGTTGGTCTCTTTTAAGGAAACTTATTGCATCCATTCTTGTAAAGATTTTAGAGATATGAAAAAGTAAATACATAGGCAAGTGTTCCTTATATCTTTCCAGGTGTTTTTATTTTTTTTATAGGTGATGAACTTTCCTTTTTTGGGAGATTCTTTCTCTCTTTGAGATACTTTGAAAATTGATCTTAGAGTGGCCTAAAATTGTGCCACCTACAGCACAAGTTTCTTTTATATTTATTTAGATAGGTCATTTCTTTAGGTGGTACTTCTACTTCCTCACGTAACATGTCAGATATTAAGTTGCCAGACAACAAATGTGGTAGTTTCACAATTATTACTGGTGAGAACAGAAACATTTGCAGATCTGTTTCATTCTTTTTTTGGGTATATTTTTTGTTTTTTAATTAATAAATTTATTTATTTTTAGTTTTCAACATTTACTTCCACAAGATTCTGAGTTCCAAATTTTCACCCCATCTCACCCCTTCCCCCACCCCAAGATGGTATACATTCTGAATACCCCTTCCCCTAGTTTGCCTTCCCTTCTATTTCTCCGCCCCCTTCTCTTATCCCTTTCCCCTTCTATTTTCCTGTAGGGCAGGATAGATTTCTGTACCTCATTTTCTGTATTTCTTATTTCCCAGTTGCATGTGAAAATTTTTTTTTAAATATTGTGTTTTTAAAACTTTGGGTTCCAAATTTTCTCCCCTCCTCCCTCTCCACCCACCCTCATTGAAAAGGCAAGCAACTCAATATAGTCTATATATGTGCAGTTATGCAAAACACTTCCATAGTAGACATGCTGTGAAAAACTATTTCTCTTAATCCTATCCCGCCCCCCCAACTTATTCTATTCTTCTTTTGACCTTGTCCCTCCTCAGAAGTATTTGCTTCTGATTACCCCATTTCCCAATCTGTCCTCCTCTCTATCATCCCCCTACTCTCTTGTCCCCTTCCCCCCCGCTATTTTCCTGTAGGGTAAGACAGATTTCCATACCCAATTGAGTTTGTATGTTATTCCCTCCTTAAGTCACATCCTATGAAAATAAGATTCACTCATTCCCTCTCACCTTCCCCCATTTACCCTCCATGGTAAGAGCCTTTTCTTTTCTGTTTTTTTTTTTGTGAGATTATTTACCCCGTTCTACCTCTCCCTTTCTCCTTCTCCTAGTATAATCCTCTCTCACCCCTTAATTTTACTCTCCAGATATGACCCCTTCATTTTCAACTCACCCTGTGCCCTCTATCTATCTATCTATATCTATATATACATACATATAATTTTTTCCCTCCAACTACCCTAATACTGAGAAAGGTCTCATGAGTTACAAATATCATCTTTCCATGCAGGAATGTAAAGAGTTCAACCTTAATAAGTCTCTTACAATTTCTCTTTCCTGTTTACCTTTTCATGTTCCACTTGAGTCTTGTATTTGAAAGTCAAATTTCCTATTCAGCTCTGGTTTTTTCCTCAAGAATGCTTAAAAGTCCTCTATTTCACTGAATGACCATTTTTCCCCTTGAAGGATTATACTCAGTTTTTGCTGGGTAGGTGATTCTTGGTTGCAATCCTATCTCCTTTGCCCTTTGAAATATTGTATTCCATGCCCTACAGTCCCTTAATGTAGAAGCTGCTAAATCTTGTGTTATTCTGATTGTGTTTCCACAATACTTGAATTGTTTCTTTGTGGCTGCTTATAATATTTTCTCCTTGACCTGGGAACTCTGGAATTTGGCTACAATATTCCTGGGAGTTTTCCTTTGGGGATCTCTTTCAGGAGGTGATTGGTGGATTTTTTCAATTTTTATTTTGCCCTCTGGTTCTAAAATATCAGGGCAGTTTTTCTTGATAATTTATTGAAAGATGATATCTAGGCTCTTTTTTGATCATAGCTTTCAGGTAGTCCAATAATTCTTAAGTTCAATCTCCTGGATCTATTTTCCAGGTCAGTTGTTTTTCCAATGAGATATTTCACATTGTTTTCTAATTTTTCATTCTTTTGGATTTGTTTTGCAGTGTCTTGATTTCTCATAAAGTCACTAGGTTCCAATTGCTCTTTTCTAATTTTTAAGGAAGTATTTTCTTCAGTAATCTTTTGGACTTCCTTTTCCATTTGGCCAATTTTGCTTTTTGGGCATTCTTCTCCTCATTGGCTTTTTAGACCTCTTTTGCCATTTAGGTTAGGCTATTTTTTAAGGTGTTATTTTCTTCAGTATTTTTTTTTTTTGGGCTCTCCTTTAGCAAGCTGTTAACTTGTTTTTCATGATTTTCTTGCATCACTCTCATTTCTCTTCCCAGTTTTTCTTCTACTTCTCTTACTTGCTTCTCAAAATCCCTTTTGAGCTCTTCCAAGGTCTGGGACTGATTCATATTTTTCTTGGAGGTTTTGGATGCAGGAGTTTTGACTTTGTTGTCTTCTCCTGGTTGTATGTTTTGATCTTCTTTGTCACCAAAGTAAGACAATATAGTCTGACTCTTTTTGCAAGGTTTGCTCATGATCCCAGCCAATTATTTGAGTTATAAGCTCTTTGTTAAGGTAAGAGTCTGCTTCCAAATGTGGAGAATGTACTGTCCCAAGCTTTGGGAGTTTGTGCAGCTGTTTTCAGAGATACTTATAGGGACCTGAAAATGTTCAGTTCTTTCAAGGTGCTATGATAAGAGGAGAAGTTTTTACTCCTTTCCTGGCCTGTGCTCTGGTCTATGAGTGATCACAAACCCTCTTTTCTGTCTTGGAACTGTGAGGTAGATTTCCTCTCCATAGCCACTACAAGCTCCACCAGGCCAGTGCTCCTCCTCGCCCCTGGACCACCCCTCAGAACTGCGACCCAGATCCAAACACAGGCAAATAAAGAGATTCCTGCCTCAGCACTGGCAAAGAGATCCTTGCAATCCCCCTCTGATCAGCCACTCGATTCTCCCTCAGTCAGTGGGCGGAAGCTCAGGAGGCAGCCGTCGCCCCAGGCCGCACTCAAGACTTGTAGCTGAGACTTAGTTTCTCTCTCTCACTGCAGTCACAGACTTTTCCCACTGACCTTCCAAGTTGTCTTTGGTATTCATGGGTTGAGAAGTCTGGAAACTGCCACAGCTGCCCAAAATTCAGTCCTCTGAGGCACTGCTTCAGATTCACTGAGGCCTGCACGCCTATGCTGAACTGTGGTCCTTTCCCCACCTGGCATGATATACCTTTCCAATCAACCATCCAGGTTGCCTTGGGCTAGAAATTTGTTTAACTCTGTCTTTTTGTGGGTTCTGCTGCTTTAGAATTTGTTTAGAGTCTTTTTTATAGGTATTTGGAGGGGTTTGAGGGAGAGCTCAAGCAAGGCACTGCTTTCCCTCCACCATCTTGGTGCCGCCCCCCAATCTGTTCCATTCTTCTGAGTTCATCTAAAAATTTCTCAGGATGATTGAGTTTAGCTGACTCTCATGCCAACCTCATTATAGCCTTATTTTCCTTTCAATTTCTTTTCTATTTCATGTGATGAGATTGCTTATAATTTTCCAATTCCTCTTTTGTGTATTTTGCAAACAATTTTGAACTCTAAACTAGTAGCTACCATATCTCTGCTTGTCAATGAGATCAGATGTTTGTTGGCTAAGGCAGTTTCTTGGCTCTTTGGGCATTTTTATTATGGCAAATATTTTGTATTGGTTAAATGATTCAAAAGCTTTTTCAAACAGGTGAGATTAGAGGTACATACTGTCATCTTCTTATCTCTTTATTTGTTTTCTTCTAATTTGGCATTGATTTTTATCTTTAGGTAATTAATGATCTGACTATGCACAAATGGCTAAGTCTACAAAGATTTCTGCAATGACAACCAATAATAATTTCCTATCTGTTAAGATATAGTCAGGTTCACCTTTGTGATATCTTTCAAAATTTGCTATCTCCTTTTGCTTCACCCATTCAAGAAATTGTTCATGATATACAACTCCAAAGTTCTTAGTAGAGAGTCTTCTCTAAGCCTTTAATCTTTTTTATTTCATCCTCATTTTATAGCAAAGATATAGAGTGAATTAAGTTTAACCATTTAGCCAGCCAGTTTTGGAAGGCACTTCTGATTCCTGATTCCTGGTCCAATGTCCTTTCCACTTAGGCAGTTGGGGGTAGTGGATAGAATGATCAACTTAGATAGAGTCAGGAAAGATATGGTTTTACAATCCACATTTAAACAATTAAATAGCTATGTGACCTGGGCAAGTCTCTTAAATTTTCTGAGTCCCTAATGGAGATAGTAAAAACAGTAGTTTATTTCACAGGGATATTGTGAAGTTCAAATGAAATAATAATAATATAGCAACAATAATTGTTAACATTTATATAACACTTCAAGGTTTACAAAGCAAAGCACTTTCCACATGTTTCATTTTATCCTTATAGAAATCCTAGGAGATAGATTCTATTATTATTCCCATTTTACAGTTAAAGAAACTGAGGTAAACAGAGACTATATGACTTGCCCAAGATCACACAGCTGGTAAGTGTCTGAGTCTGGATTTGAACTCAGGTATTCCTGACTCTAGCTCCAGTATGTCACCTAGCTATTAACAAATAATTTATTCAAAACGTTTTGTAATCAATCCTTAAGGGACTAATAATTGTCAAATATTACTATTTTTATTTTTCCACTATATCATATTATTAATAGTTTTGGGATAGGTTTTTTTTTCTAGATTGGCTTATGTAAGGATATGTTTTTAAATTTTATTATTGAAAATAACCATGCCTAATTTTCAAGTAATAAGTACTGGGTCTACTAATGTGTTTTTATGGAACAAAAATTATTTTTTGTACTTTCTTGTGAATGTTTCTGTCTATGCAAATTCTATTCATAGAGTTTGCCTTTGACATTTTCCTTTGAATACACATTTTATTGAAATTTTACAAAAGTTGACAAATACAAAATAAATCACCTAACAAAAGAGTGAACATGCATTATAACATTCAGATGTGGAAATATATTTGTTGTTATTGTAACTGAATGTTAAAGCAGGTCTTTAAAAATGGAACTGTACAACAGTCTTTGTATGAGGTGGGAAATAACATTAGAATCATTTCTGTATGAAATGTACTGTTGTTTCCTATATTGATTTACAATAGCATAAAATATTTATTAAATACATTGCAATAGTACTGGAGATAAATAATGGAAAGTTAAAATGAATAGAAATAACTGGTTTCTAAGGTATCAGGAGAGCAGATACTCACCGACTGAATGTACTTAGGATTGGATCAATCAACAGACATTTACTAAGTGTTAGGCACTGCTGGAGATACAAAGAGACAAAGACAGTCCCTGCCCTCGAGGCACTTGCAATCTAATGGGGGAGACAACATGCAAACAAATACACACAAAGCAAGCTACACACTGAATAAATAGGAAATAATTAACAGAAAGAAAGATATAATTAAAGGGGGCTGAGGAAATCTTCCTTAGAAGGTGGGATTTTAGTTGGGACTTAAAGGAAGCCAGAGAGGTCAGTAGTGAGAGCAGAGGAAAGAGAGCATCCCATGAATGGGGAACAGGCAGAGAAAAATGTCCAGCCAAAGTGGAGGTGTTGGGGAGGAGGATATAAGAAGACTAGAAAGTTAGAAGGAAGCAACATTATGAAATAATCACAGAATTTATGCTTTAAAAATCCTTTCCCCCCCGCCAAGTAAATGGAAAAAGCTCTTTGCAAACCTTAAGGCACCATATAAATGCTAGCTATTATATTTTAATATATTACAGTCCACTTGTGCCCCACCCCTGTACCTCTCCATTGCCTTTGGAGTGATATTTTACTTCAGGTCCTTAGAGACTGCAATATTATATGACTTGTAGTACAATATTCAACATCACTAGAAGAATATTGGTAATAAAAACATGAACCTTCATTTCAGAAAAAACTTGGGGTTCTTAGAAGAACTACACATTCTTAAAAGTCAATTTAGACTCTTCCCTTCCTCCTTTTTGATTCTGGGCTGCCTCTCATTGTCTTTTAGCAATGTCTTTCCAAGATATGCACACTGATGGACAAGCTTTAGAGGTTGTCTAAACTCCTCTTTGGGCAGGCTAAACTCTTCTGGATTTCATTTAGTTGATTTTGTGATCTTCCAGGGCTTGATAAAATTAGTGCAATGTTATCCAGAAATAGCAACATCTGAAGGACCTCACTATCTATAAGGATTTCTTCCTTAATTTGGACTCTGCATTGGATTTCCTCCACTATAGGGGCAGATATCTTTGGTAGACACAAATAACTTTGTTACACTTCATTAGACATTAATAATCTGAAACCTATCTAACAAAGGTATCTCCATTATTGCATCTTTCCAGGAATCTTATACAATTTTGAAATGGGAATTACCTTGTTGATAGAGAGACTTTTAGAGTCACCTTTTTGTGTCATTGAATCAAATACTTTTTTTTAGAGTCCAGAAATACTTGGGACCTTGTATTCTAGGCATTTTTCAGTCTGTGCAGATGTGACTACTGTGAAATACTGCTCAGTAAACTAATCTATTTCTATCTAATTTCCTCAATAAAAATGTGAAAGTAGATATATGGGTAGTAGTTGTTAGTATTCTTTTGAACACCTCTTGGTGTCCCAGACTTTCCCCCATGTATTTGATATTCTCCCCTTTTACACCTGCCTTGAGAATTGATTGCTTAATGCCCTCAGAATAGGTCTTCCTTCAGCATGGACCTCCTCAGTGTGTTCTTCAACTAGTCCAGCTAATTTTGCCACCGTTGTTTTCTTCAGTGCTATTTCTACTTGCTACATTAACAAATATGGAACTATGTTGTTAGAATCCAAATATGGAATTTTTGCTGTCTGTTTGTTGGTGAAAAGGGCTTATTATAAAACTCTTTTCCATCTTTTGCCTAATTGTTGTCCTCCTTCTAGAAGGACATTTTTTTTTCAGTTTATTGTTTATTTTTTAAAGTAATTAATTAACTTTTAGTTTTTCAAAAATCACTTCCATAAGCTTTTGAGTTTTAAATTTTATCTTCCTCCCTTCCCACCTCCCTTCCCAAGATGACATGTAATCTGATATAAGCTCTACATATACATTCATATTAAACATATTTTCACATTAGTCATGTTGTAAGACTTACTGAAGAATTAGAACCAGTAGGAGGAACCACAAGAAAGAAGAAACAACCAAACCAAAGGGAAAGAAAGAGCAAATCGTATGCTTTGATATGCATTCAGACTCCATAGTTCTTTCTCTAGATGTGGATAGCATTTTTCATCATGAGACTTTTGGAGATGTCTTAGATCATTGCATTGCTGAGAAGAGGTAAGTCTATCAAAGTTGGTCATAACACAACATGACTGTGACTGTGTACAATGTTCTCCTGGTTCTGCTCACTTCACTCAGCATCAATCCATAGAAGTTTTTCCAGGTTTTTCTGAAGTCTACTTGCTGATCATTTCTTATAGCACAATAGCTTACAGCACAATTACCTTTATATACCACAACTTGTTCAGCCATTCTCCAATTGATGGGCATTTCCTCATTTTCCAATTCTTTGCCACTGCAAAAAGAGCTGCTATAAGTATTTTTGTACATGTGGGTCCTTTTCCCATTTGTATGATCTCTTTGGAATACAGCTCTAAAAGTGGTATTGCTGGGTCAAAGGGGATGCACATTTTTATAACCCTTTGGGCTAGTTCCAAATTGCTCTCCAAAATGGTTGGATCAGTTAGGAGGACATTCTCAATTGTTATCAGGCTGACTTTGTTTATTTTGATCTTTCACAAAGATTTCTTAGAATTATTTTTCTCACTACTGCTTTATGAGGTAACTTCAACTGTTCATAATCTTATATCACAATTCTGTAACATTTTGCACAATTTATATTCTAAACTGGTATTGCTGTTTGATGTTGTAGTCCTTCACTTAATATAAGTTGAATGTACATTGATGAAAGTAGTTTTTTAGGTTCTTTTGGTTTAATTGTGGAGATTGATGTAAAATGGCAAAACATGTATAAGATTGTTATATTTTTTGTATTTTCTCCTTTCATTCTATTTTTAATTTTCTGGAGACAATAACTCATTTAAAATGTCACACTTGCATTTCTGAACTTCTTACCCTTTATTCCTAGCTTTGTCCTACAGAGCAAAAAGCACAAATATAATCAGTCTTCTAATTGGCAGTCTTTTACATTTAATTATTTTATTTTATTTTTTTCTCAATTACATGTAAACAAAAATTTTGACATTTTTTTTTTAAATTTTGAGTTTCAAATTCTCTCTCTTTCTCTTCCCCTTTCCTTTCTCCTCCTTGTGATGGGAAACAATTTGATATAGATTATACACATGCAGTCATGTAAGACATTTCCATATTATCCATGTTGCAAAAGAAAACAGAGACCAAAAAACCCACAAAATGATAAAGAAAGTTAAAAATATTGGTAATCTTTTAAGTCTTTGAAGACAGTTATCATGTCACACCAACCCCCATCATGAGCAACTTCTATAGTCTTAAACATTCTATGTTTAACTAATGCTCATATGAAATGTTTTCCAATGCCCTCAGTATGCTGGTCATCTTCTTCTAGATGTACTCTATCTTCATAATGTACTTTTTAAAATTTTAGCTTTTAAAAATTGTCATTGATATTTACATCATATTTATTTCTGAATGGATCACTTTTCCATTACCTATGCAGGGAGCCTTCCCTTATAACAAAAAAGTAAAAGAGAAGAACAAAAGGTTAGCAAAACTAACCAAAACCTATGTAAAGAAGACAGGAGGGTGCATTTTCTTCTCTCCTTTTCAGGACTAAGATTGTTAATTATTATTACAATGTTCAGTTTTATATTCCATTTATATGTTTACAGTTATCACATATGTTATTTTCCTACTTTTGCTTACATCACTTTGTATCAATTCATGGAAGTTTTCCCATGCTTCTCTGATTTCTTTATGTTTGTTGATTTTTACATCACAGTAATATGCATTAAATTCAAGCCATTCCCTAATCTATAGAAATCTACTTTGTTTCCAACTCTTTGCTACCACAATATTTTGCAATATATGGGACCATTCTCTTTATCCTTTACCTTCTTAAGAGGGGAATGTCTAGTTGTGGTCAAAAATTATGGACATGTTAGTTATCTTTTAGTATAATTCCAACTTACTCTCCGAAAGGTAAAATCAATTCACAGCTTCATTAACTGTGCATTAGTGTACCTTCCCACAGCCATTCCAACAGTCAGTGCTCTTTATAAAATGTAATGAGTGGAAATGAACACAATACCTTGAACAGGGTCTGACCTGGGCAAAATGCAGCAGGACAATTGATTCCTTTGTTTCAAACACTTTAGCTCTAGGTGCTGTCAAGGGGAGAGCATTAACTTTTTTGGTTGCTAAATTACACTTTTCATTCACATTGAATATAGGTTCCACCAAAATCCCCAAATCTTTTGCATGGAAATCATTGGCTAGCCATGCCTATTTTACTTGTTTCTCAATTTTTTTTTGTTTGTCTTAACCTAATTTTAAACACATTTATCACTATTAAATTTCATTTTATTAGGTGCAAACCATTTTCACCTAGATTTGCAAGTTTTTTTTGGGGAGGGAGATATACTGATTTTCTTATCCTTTGCTATTCTTTGTGTTGACTTTGCATATTCTTTCCTATTAAGTCTCTAGGGATAAGGATGAGCTCTTCTTATCACTTTATTATGGGACAGGGAATGTTTAGGGTTGGGCCACATTTAATTAACTATTTTTGTTAAGGTTGTAAGGAATACTTCTGGAAACTTTCAGGCAAGTAACTTTATTTTTATTGCCCTCTCAATGGGAAAAAAGCAGCTACTGAACAATTAACTCAGTGTTTGTGGGCCCGGCTCTTTCCTATTCTCCAAATAGGACTAGAATAGAATAGAATAGAATACACCTGCTCATAGGATTTTATGTGGACAAAAGCAGGTCTTTTCTTCCTCTTTTGAAAAGAAACCAAGATAAATAAGTCATCTATAAATCACCTTAGCAGTTACAATCTGGAATAGGACATAAAATTAAAGGTTAGGTTTTGTCCTAAAGTTTCCTTGGAACAACTTATTATCTATAAGTACTATATCATACTGAAATGCTCTGGATAGAAGTTACAAGGTAAAAGATAGAGCATATCTAAGAAGATAAGCTTCTGGATTTTCGTAGGCTTTCCCCCCTTCCTGTTTGAAAGTTACAATTAGGTAAGTTAACACCAATTTACTATATTGATTAGAGCTGATTTTGCAAAAATTTTAAATGCGGAATGACAAACATTTTAATAGCTTTTGAAAGTATGGTGATGCTATATTTATTATATATAATATATGATATATATACATATATGTGATGCTATATATTCTATTGTGGGTATATTTGGTTTTAGCAAAAAAAGCAAACTTCATAGCCATAGAAGCAATTGGTGGCACAGTGGATGCAGGGCTGGGCCTGGAGTCAGAAAGATCTGAGTTCAAGTCTGGCCTCAGATACTTACTATGTGATCTTGAACAAGTTACTTAACCTCTCTTTGCCCCAGTTTCCTCAGTTCTAAAATGGGAATAATAATAGCATCTACCTCCCAGAGTTGTTGTGAGGACCAAATGAGATAACATTTGTAAAACTGCTTTGCACAGTACTCAGTACATGTTGCTGTTTGTTCTTTGTTTTTGAAGAGGACCAATGGTAACATGTGGTGATGTCTTGACTTGTGCATGAATGGGATTTAAGTAAGGCAGAGATGCACAAAGTTGTCAGTCTCTAGCTCTCTCTTCCAGTGTTTTTAAAGTTCAGTGGCATGACAAAAGTTAAGATGACTATTGATGTCCTGGGATACAATGGATGATTTTGGCATCTTCAATATCTCACCAATCTCTAAGCGCCTCACAGTGTCTGCTTCAGCCTCTTTCATGGCTATTGAAGTGAATTGTTTTTATTCATCCATTCTACTGGGGGAAGTCTTCACACACTTGGGGTAGACAACCCCCTAATTCATCCATGGGTTTGATGTCCTTTGATGTACCCTCAACATGGTTTAGCCCATCTGCCAAATAGTTTACCCAACTGTGGCCACTGTACATGGTATAGCTTCTTGGAGCCAAAGCTGAGAGTTGAACAGTGCCAAGGAGACACCAAAGGATGAGCAGCCTTGAAAAGGGCTCAGAAAGCCCTCACACCACAGGTGCTAGTCCTCCCTGAACACTCCATACACCTTGGAGCATAGTAGGTGCTACATAATTGTTTATTCTCTTCCTTTGCCCATATGTTAGGAATAGCAGGCAGAATAGTTTGTTCTGATATATTATATATTTATATCCTTCTTTGTCCCACCCTCCAACCTTTTACCATATAACTTGTGATTTCAACAGTGTGAGGAACTCTTGGAATGGAAATTCCCTCTGCTGATACAAATGCATGGTTGTCTACTTTTCTGCAAGTCATTGTTCTAGAGAGTTTCTTGGAAAATAGACACATTAAATGCCTTGGAAAGAAGACTGTATCTACACTCAGAGGATATAAGCACAAATCTTGACTTGGCCACTAACTACTGTATGATCTTGGACAAGTATTTAATATTTTTAGGTCTCAGTTTCTATATCTATATAATAAGGGGATTGGAATATGTGGTCTCTAAGACCTCTTTCTTTTTTAAAATCAATTAATTAATTAATTTTTAGTTTTCAACATTCACTTCCACTAGATTTTGAGTTCCAAATTTCCCCCCTATCTCTCAACTTCCCCCACACCAAGATGGTGTGCATTCTGAATACCCCTTCCCCCAATCTGCCCTTCCTTCTCTCACTCCCCCTTCTTTTATCCTCTTCCCCTTCTGTTTTTCTGTAGCAGGATAGATTTCTATACCCCATTGCCTGTATATCTTAGTTTCATGTAAAAACAATTTTTAACATATGTTTTTAAAACTTTGGATTCCAAATTCTCTCCCTTCCTCCCTCCCCACCCATCCTCATTGAGAAGGCAAGCAACTCAATACAGGTTATACATGTGTAGTCATGCAAAACACTTCCATAGTAGTCATGTTGTGGAAAACTAACTATATTTCCCTTCATCCTATCCTGCCCCCCATTTATTCTATTCTCTCTTACCCTGTCCCTCCTCAAAATTGTTTGCTTCTGATTGTCCCTTCCCCAATCTACCCCCCTTCTATCATCCCTCATCTCTTATTACTTTCCCCCCTATTTTCCTGAAAGGTAAGATAGATTTCCATACCCAATTGAGTGTATTTGTTATTCCCTCCTTAATCCAAGTCCTATGAGAGTAAGATTCACTCATTCCCTCTCATCTTCCCCCAATTCCTCTCCATTGTAAAAGCTTTTTCTTGTCTGTTTTATTTGAGATAATTCATCCCATTCTACCTCTCCCTTTCTCCTTCTCCCAGTATAATCCTCTCACCCTTCAATTTTATTTTTTAGATATCATCACTTCATCTTTGACTCATCCTGTGCCCTCTCTCTTTGTATATACATATGTGTGTGTGTGCGTGTGTGTGTGTGTATGTATATATAGACACATATTCCCACCAATTACCCTAATACTGAGAAAGGTCTCATGAGTTACAAATATCATCTTTCCAAGTAGGAATGTAAACAGTTCAACTTTAATAAGTCCCTTATGATTTCTCTTTCCTGTTTACTTTTTCATGCTTCTCTTGAGTCTTGTATTTGAAAGTCAAATTTTCTGTTTAGCTCTAGTCTTTTCATCAAGAATGCTTGAAAGTCCTCTATTTCAATGAATATCCACTTTTTCCCCTGAAGGATTATACTCAGTTTTGCTGGGTACATGATTCTTGGTTGTAATCCTATCTCCTTTGCTGTCCAGAATATCATATTTCAAGCTCTTCAGTCTCTTAATGTAGAAGCTGCTAAATCCTGTGTTATCCTGATTGTATTTCCACAATACTTGAATTGTTTCTTTCTGGCTGCTTTCAATATTTTCTCCTTGACCTGGAAACTCTGGAATTTGACTATAGTATTCCTAGGAGTTTTCCTTTTGGAATCTCTTCCAGGAGGTGATTGGTGGATTCTTTCCATTTCTATTTTACCCTCCGGTTCTAGAGGGCAGTTTGTCTTGATAATTTCTTGAAAGATGATGTCTAAGCTCTTTTTTTGATCATGGTTTTCAGGTAGTTCAATAATTTTTAAATGATCTCTCCTGGACCTATTTCCCAGGTCAGTTGTTTTTCCAATGAGATATTTCACATTGTCTTTTATTTCTTCACTCTTTTGGTTTTATTTTACAATGTCTTGATTTCTCATAGAATCACTAGTTTCCATTTGCTCCATTCTAATTTTTAAGGAAGTATTTTCTTCAGTGAGCTTTCAGACTTCCTTTTCCATTTGTCCATATCTGCTTTTGAAGGAATTCTCCTCAGTGGCTTTTTGGACCTCTTTTGCCATTTGGCTTAGGCTATTTTTAAAGTGTTATTTTCTTCAGTATTTTTTTTGTCTCCTTTAGCAAACTGATGACTTGTTTTTCATGATTTTCTTTTATCACTCTCATTTCTCTTCCCAGTTTTTCCTCTACTTCTCTTACTTGCTTCTCAAAATCCTTTTTGAGTCCTTCCATGGTCTGGGACTGATTCACATTTTTATTGAAGCCTTTGGATGCAGGAGTTTTGACTTTGTTGTTTTCTTCTGGTTGGATGTTTTGATCTTCTTTATCACCAAAGAAATATTCTGTGGTCTGACTTTTTTGTGCAGTTTGTTCATGTTCCTAGCCAATTACTTGAGTTTCAAATGCTTTGTTAAGGTAGAAGTCTGCTTCCAGTGTGGACAACTGCAACCCAGATCCAAGTACGGGCAAAGGAAGAGAATCCTGCCTTAGCACCAGCAAAGAGATCCCTGCAATCACCCTCTGATCAGCCATTTGATCTCCCCACCATCTGTGGGTGGAGAGCTCTGGAAGTAGCTGCTGCCCCATGGCTGTGCCAGGACTGGGGCTGGACCATGCTCCTCTCTCACCAAAGCCTGACATACCTTTCCTATTGACCTTCTAAGTTGTTTTTAGTGTTTGTGGGTTGAGAAGTCTGAAAACTAGTTACAGCTGCTAGTGATTCCGTCCCCTGAGGCCTGCTCCAGGTTTGCTGAATGTGCTCCTCTCCCACCGTGGCACAACAGACCTTTCCAATCAACCATACAGGTTGTCTTGGGCTTGAAATTTGTTTCACTCTGTTTTTTTGTGGGTTCTGCTGCTCTAGAATTTGTTTAGAGTCATTTTTTTACATGTATTTGGAGGGGTTTGGGGGAGAGCTCAAGCAAGTCATTGCTTTTACTCTGCCATCTTGGCTCCACCCCCACTAAGACCTCTTTCAATTCTAAATCTATGACATTGTGACTTGCCTATGGTTAAAAAGTGACTAGAGGGAAGCTAGATGGCATAGTGGATAGAGCAATGGACCTGAAGCCAGGGAGATTCATTTTCTTGAGTTCAAATCTGGCTTCAGATACTTACTAGCTTTTGACTCTAGGCAAGGCACTTAACCCTGTTTCCCTCAGTTTCCTCATCTGTAAAATGAACTAAAGAAGGAACAGCAAACCACTCTAGTATCTTTGCCAAGAAACTCCAAATGGTCCACAGATAGTTAGACATAACTGAAATGATTGAGCATCAAAACAACCCAAGGATCTCACAGTCTAATGGGGGGAGACAACAAGCAACCAAATATATACAAATATGCTAAATACAGTATAAATAATTAAGAGAGGGAAGGCACTAGAATTTTGAGGGGTTAGGAAAGATTTCCTGTAGGAGTTGGGGTTTAATTGGTACTTGAAGGAAACCAGGGATGCCAGGAGATGGAGATGAAGAGGGAGTTCATTCCAGGCATGGGGGACAGCCAGAGAAAACGCCTGGAGCCAAGAAACAGTGTCTTGTTCATAGAACAGCCAGGAGGCCAATGTCATTGGATCAAAAAGTACATGTGGAGAGAAAGGTGTAAGAAGACTAGAAAGTTAGGAAGGGGCTAGGTGATGAAGGGCTTTGAATGTCAAACAGAAGATTTTGTATTTAATCCCAGAAGTAATAGGGAGCCAATGAAGTTTATTGAAGTCCCGAGGCTGCCTTCCTGCAGTGTGTCTAGTTTGTCCTTAACTCTCAGTAGTCCTGTTGGCTATTCTAGAAACACTTCTAATATACTTATGAGTTCAAATTCTCTAACCTCTTTAAGTTCATAAGGTCCATTAGGTCCATAGGAGAGATTCTCACTCTATCCCCCAACCTCTCAGAGGCTTGGCATGCTGTCTTCTATACTAGCTAAACATGGAAAGCTCTACTCAGAACCAGCATGCTATTTTATATAAGATGCACAGGGTATGACTCAGTTTCTTCAGACAAATGCAACACTTTTTTGTGTTCTCCTTTCTCATGTCATTATTGGATTATTAATTAAATGCCTTTTGTTGATTCCCTAGAGATGTCTAGGCTTTGTTCATACTTAAGTCAAATGTCAGATTTTTCATTCATTTGAGAAGTCTAGGACCTCCATAAACATTGAGGCAGGGGTTTGGAAAACCCCTCTTACATGTGTATGTAAAAGTTTTGGGGCAAAGACAGATGGTCATGGTAAATTCCAGGATAGAGATGATAGTGTGGTGGGATCTGTAGCCAGAAAAAGAGATAAAAGGGGAGGTAAGAAGATTAAAATTAATCCTGTATCACTTTCTTATTGATCTTATTTTTGGTTAATTGATTTTGTCCTTTAACTTCCTGAAGTCATGATTCTGTCTCTGAACTTAGTTCAGAATTCTGCTGGCATGTAATTGGTTAAGTTTAGAAATCTAGTTCTCTTGCTAATGACTATTCTATTCTTGCCTCAAGGAATTCTGCTAACTTTGGGGGATGGAACTTGCAACAAGGGAGTCAGGCCTAGTATCTTCACTCCACCAAGCTATACTTCAAGGATGTCCAAAGAAGTCTGGGGCCTTGTCTTCAGTCTTGCAGGTAAACTCAACTGATGAACACTTCTTAGTCACAGGAGGGAGAGGAGGGGGTTGTTGCTAGTTTCTCATTTCCGATTTTCAACCAATTATAGTTTTCCATACCTTAGCTATGTAACCAGTAATGTTACCCTCAACCCCATGATGTCACCTATCTTATTCTGTTCTTTCTTCTGTACTCCCCAAAACCTATAAAGGAGGAGCTATCCTTTTGCTGAAAGTGGAGGAAGCCATTGGCCAATTTTATTCTCAGGTTACCAGCTCTGATAATAAAATTATCTTATGTGAAGAAATGTGCCTCAGTATACCTTTTTGTTAAATTTCACTCATGACAGAGGTGTTATGAGTTGTGACTGGACCACAGGGCAGTTCTGTGCTTTGTGCTTCTTTAAAAACCAGTGTCGAAGAAACACACACTGTTCCATCCTCAGCACCTCCCTGGAGTAGGCTACGGAAATCTTCCCTAGGGGAAAAAGAGATCATCTGTGGGAGAGAGAGCATTAGTTATCTTTTATGAGTCTCTTCTAGTCGACCTAAGAGGCCTAAAATACTCTTAGCTATAGGGTTAGTCAGGGATATCCTAAAATGATGCCAGGGAAGCCACTACAAGGTCCTATATTCCCCTTCCTTGCTGAGTTCTGAAATGTCTTTAAAAAAGAGAACAGCATTTCATTGCTCAACTAGAGAGGAGATTTAAAATGCAAATGTTTAGTTGAGGTAATATTTTACAGTCAATGCGTCTCAATTAAAGCAGAATCAGTCAAATGAAGATGATGATTATGATAATAATAATAACTAACATTTAAACAACACTATAAGGTGTAGAAGGTGTTTTCCTCCTTTTTAAGCCTGACCTGTCTTGATAGTGGAGTTACAGTGAAGAGAGCAAGAAGAACTAGAAATCCTGAAATGAGTAGAGGGATAGATATATGGGTAAGAAGAATTGAGAAATGGTCCCCCAAAAAGGGAAGCTGGGGATAGAGTAGGGAAAAAAAAACCTAACAACTATACCAATTTTACATATTTGTCAAGGATTAGACCCAACATCCTGGCACCAGGCATTGGAAATTCTATTTTCACAGCATATCTTGCATCTGTTCTCAAGTGGGAGTATTAGATGGTCTCTAATGTCCATAGCTCTCCATCTATAATCCCATGAATGTCTATAATTAGACTATAAACTGCTTGAGAGTAGGAAAGGTATTAGATGCTGTCTACTCATATTGCCTGTGTTTTAGTTCAGGATCTCATTACCTCTCAATTAAAATATTATAACACCTTCCTAGTTGAACTCCTGACTTCCAATCTCTTTCCCCTTTAAAACTAGTATTCCATCTCTCATCTATATGTCTTTATCTGGGTCAGTCCTCCATCCCTGGAATGCACCCCCTACTGTCCTGTCTCTTAGAATATCTAGTCTCATTTAAGGCTCAACTGATAAACTGCTTCCTAAAGGAAGCCTTTCTTAATGGCTCTGGTTCAAATTCCCTGTGTTCAAATTATTGTATTATATTGTATTATATTATATTGTATTGTATTATATTATATTATATTATATTATATTATATTATATTAATTATATTGTATTGTATTATATTATATTGTATTTTATTGTATTTTATTGTATTATATTATATTATATTATATTATATTATATTATATTATATCATATATGATATGATATGATATGATATGATATGATATTATATTGTATTATATTATATTGTATTGTATATTATATTATATTAATTATATTATATTATATTATATTATGTTATGTTATGTTATGTGATATGATGTGATGTTATGTTATGTCATGTTATATTATGCTATATTGTATTATATTTTGTTATGTTATGTTATGTCATGTCATATCATGTAATATCATATAGTATCATATCATATTTTATTGTATTAATCATATCATATCATGTCGTATCATTCTAATATTCTATTATATACATGTTTATCTATTACACACTGTATCCCCCAGCAAAATGTAAACTTCTTAGGAACAGGAACTGTTTTTGCATCATTTTGTTTTTGCATCCCCTGACCTGAGCATTGTGATTTTCTTGCAGTAGGTGCTAACAAAGTATTTATTGAGTTCGATTTCATAGGGTACAAGCTTTGAGTGGAGGTATATTTGTCCTGCTTTTGCAAATGCAGACATTTCTGTTTTCTGTGATTTTCAAAGACTAAAAAATTTGCTTTTAACATGAGCATCTTTCTATAGAGGAACTTCGTTTCCAAGGGATTAATTAATTGAAGCATCACTGTGTACTACAGGGCATTTGTTGATCAAAATACAGGATGATAAACTCATATAACTAAGGTATGTTATTCTTTTGATGAACTTGCCACTGATGAATGATGCTCATTCTTTTCACAAACTCCTTTCTCTCTCAGAAACCAGTATCAGTTACCAGTCTATAGTTTAACATGTATTCTCTACCTACCAGATGTGGTATTCAAACACTGATGGATCAAAAGGCAATCTACTATTCACTGAGGTCATCAAGGTCAGAATGGTTCTTTGACTGGATTCATCAGTTATCAAAGGATGACTTAATGGAAATACAGCATTTTCATTGTTCTGGATTTTTTTTTCTTGAAGTTTTATAGAAATCCTTAAGTTACATTTTATTTGTCTTACTACGTTCTTATATACTTTCTCCATTAAACAGACAAACTGCTTTTTTTTTAAACCCAAGTCAAGTATATAACCCAATTAAAAAATTTTGACTGGACTGGTGATTTTGTTGGCATAGGGAACTCCCATTGATAAAGCTCACCATTTCAGGGCAGATTGGGAAAGGGGGAGAGAAGGAAGGGAAGGGAACAACCATTTTGAACATTTTAAACAACCATTTACTATGGACAGGTGCTATGCTGAGCACTCTACAGATATCTCATTTGACACATGTCAGATTGGCACCTGCTCTGAAACTTACTATGCAAAAAGTTGCTTGGGGACCTGAAATGTGAAAAAACTTGTCCATCTACTTCAGAGAGTATATCAGATATGGAATTTAATCTTCTTGGCTGATAGGGACATGGAACACACTTCTTACATCTGTATCTAGGAGTCTTGGGGAAAAGAAACAGAAGTGTACAGGGAATTTAAGGTTAGAGGTAAATGGGGGTGATAGGCCTTGTGGCAAGACAGAGAGAGGCCTGGAGAGTTGTGGTTGGACCATGGGCAGGCATATCCTTCCTACTTCTGTAAGACATTAGTGTCAAAGAAGTACACATTACTCTATCCTCAGTAACTACCTGGACTAGAGCATAGCCACCTTCCCTAAGGGAAAAAGGATCATTTGTAGATGAGACCTACACTTTATCCAGTATACCATAACGCCTCTCTATGCTCAAATATAATAAAATTGATATAGCACTTTAAGGTTTGTGAAATTCTTTACATATGTTATCTCATTTGATGGTCACAACAACACTGAGAGATTGATATTATTATTATTCCCATTTTCCAGATGAGGAAATTAACACTCAGGTTTAGTGACTTGCCTAAAGTCCCATAACTTTTAAGTATAAGAGGATGAACTCAATCCAATTCATGTATAAACACATGCACACACACAGACACACAGATACACATATAGACACAGACGCAGACACATACAGGCACAGATACACCGATACACATACAGATAGGCAGACAGATACATAAACAGACACAGACACAGATACATACACAGACACACAGACACAAACACATAGACAGACACAGGAACACACACAGATACACATACAGACATAGACACACAGACACACCCCTTTGACCAAAGAGTTATATGCTCTAATGGAAAGGTCCTCCTTCAATGGAGTAGGAGATCTCTAAAGGGTGGTATGTGGAACGTTAAAGGAGGAAGAGGACACCTGTATAACCAGATCAACCAGCTAAATCAATCCTGGAGATCAATGGACATGCAGGTGTCACAGTCAGATTGCTCTCACATTGAGAATGTATATTTGGACATGGACTTTATTAAAGTTAGACAAAGAAGGCTGACTTATTGGCTGTGATTTTATTGACCACGGAAACTTATAAATCAAAGAAAAATACAAATGGCTCACAATCCAAATACTTAATATTATTAAATTTGAGCATGTTAACAATGGTTTTGTTGATGTAATGCCACCTGGGAATATTGAGTGCTTATTGATTGCATTGCTTTAAACTAGCATGTGGTTAGAAATAGAAGGGAGCAGGTGGGGACATAGATCGGAAGATAAGGAGACCTCATTTGGGGAGGAGTCATCAATTCTGATTAAAGGAAAGACACCTGAGACATTTACCTCAAAGGGGTGTGTGTGTGTGTGTGTGTGTGTGTGTGTGTGTGTGTGTGTGTGTGAGAGAGAGAGAGAGACAGAGACAGAGAGAGACAGAGAGAGATACAGAGACAGAGAGACAGAGATAGAGACAGAGACAGAACGAGCCACAGAAAGAGACACAGAGAGAGACAGAGACAGAGACAGAGAGTTGTAGACAGATTCTAGATATATAGAAAGACTAAGAGAGAGAGAGCAGGGGAGAAAGGGGGAGAGAGAGGGAAAAGAGAGGAGGAGAGAGATATAGTAGAGAGAGGAAGAAAGAAGAGATAGAAAGAAATATAGAAAAGAGAGAGGAAAGAGAAGAGAGAGGAGAGAGAAAGCACTTAATATGGCAAGTATGGGCTAAGCACTTAGGATACAAATACAAGTAAACAATATAATCCCTACCTTTGAGGAGATGACTTTCTAATGGGGAAAGACAATATATAAAGGAAAGTGGGAAAGGGGAGGGGGAAGTTTTTGATAGGGGCTTGGAAAAGTCTGGAGAGAGAAGAATGAAGGCAGGAGATTCCATATATACAATCCAGTTGATTGACAGGTAACCTTAAGTCACCTCTATATAGATGTACGTGTCATTAGCACCACAATCACTTTAGAGAGGGTCATAATATAATGTAAGTAGAATTTGGCTGGGAGTCAGGAGATCTGATTTCAGGCCCTAAATGTGATTTTGGGATAGCCATTTAATATCTCTGAACCTAATTTCCACCTCTATAAAATAAGTATACTAAGCCTTAGAGCAGGTTCCCCACCCCTGATTTAGACCATCTCCCTTACAAGGTTGATATGAGGAAAGCTCTTTGTAAACTCTCAAGTCGTGGATATAAATGTGAGGTGCTTTGATAGAGACTTGTGTTACTGATGTTATGCTGCATTAATGCTCCTGTTTCCCCCTTGGAAGCATTGCATTCCTGTGCTGTGTAGCGAATAAACTTACCATTTCACCATTGCTTTAGGAGGAAAGAGAAAAATGAAACTTCCTTTCAAAATCTTGGTGCATTCTGCATGTGGAATCAAGTGCAAACATAAGTATCCTTGATTTGTTTATCCTGTACAAACCCAACTTCCTGTTTGGAGCAAACTGAGTTTTAGAAAAGATTATCAGAAGACTATGGCTTTCTGAGTGTTAAATAGCTCTTAAAGTGCAAAGTCGTGGTAAATTTTGTGTGATCAGAGAGATTAATTTATCAAGTCCTTTCAGAAATATACCTTACTATAAAATTTGAGGGAATAGAATAAGTGCTCAGTAAAATGGCTCTGTGATTTAACTGACATGTTTATATGTTTGTGCAAAAACACAGGGCAGTCTTCTGAACCATTGTTAATGACCTTAAAGTTTTCCCTCTAAAAAGTTTTATTGTTGCCTTTTATTTTTCAGCTATATTCATTCCCATTCACCCCACTGAACCCTTTTTTGTACCAAAGACAAACACTAAAATTATCTTTTGAAATACGCCTTGGTCCTCTTACAGGTTGTTGTTGTTTGTCTCTCGCTCTCTAAGAGGACCATGACATCAGGAAGGTGATGCCATTACATGCAAGTGAATTGGATTTAAGTGAGGCAGGACTGTGCAATGTCACCAGCCTCACTTTCTCTGGGTCCAGTGGAAAAGATATAGATCAGGATGACCAGAGAGCAGCATAGCAAAGAGGAGGCAGACTACTTAACCAAAGGTTCTACAGAATTATGGATGGTGATGACCCTACAATAATTCCTCCCTTCCAACACTTAGTCATTATTAAATTCTTTGTAATTTTGGGATGACAAAACTTCAAATATGATGAGAGGCTGCTTTTGAGATAAGTGAGATTGTCAAAACATGTTCCTTTTTTGATCCTTCCCCATAAACAAAAATGACAATAGCACAAAATGCAATACAAGCAATTTTTTTTTAATAAATTAGGTTTAAGTTTATAACTTTTGGGTCATTTATGGAAGGAGTCAAGATCCTCCCTAGCACTAATATACATTAGAGATCAAGCAGTGCCCCACGGCTATTAATTACATTGGTTTTTTTTTTTACCACTTCACATTAGGTATGTGGTAGCATGAGTAGAGAGAATTAATTAGAATTAATGAGTAGAGAGGCGGTATACCCTAGCAATAGAATTAGAATTAGGCAGACCTGGGTTCAAGTCCAAGTTCCAACACACACTAACTGTGTGACTATGAACAAGTCAGTTAATCTCTCATTTGCACAGGCAACTCTCTAAGATGATAATTGCCCCTGAGTTGCAGGTCATATTTGGAGGGTATTTCCAAACTGGTAGTCCCCTACACTTATGAAATTATAGGTGTAGACCAAAAACAATCATAATGAATAGGTGTGTATAATTTGCAAACCTTTCAGGGCTTTATAAAAGTCAGTTCTTAAAATCAATTCATTCTATCATTTGTGAAACATTTAATATGTATAAGGCACTATGCCTAGAATATAAAAATCACAGATTATTAAAACTAGTAGTGATCCCAGATCACTAGATTTAGGTTTGGTTCCAAAGTATAATGCACCTTCTATTATGCCACAAATTCTTCATATTTTTTTAAATTGAAAAATAACATAGTTCTTACCCTCATGGTCAGCATCTTGGTAGAGTGGAAAGAAAAGTAGGTCAGAAATCAGAGGATTTGGGTTCAAATTCTGCCTCTATGATATTTATTATCTGTGTGACCTTGAGCAATTAACTTGTCTGTGCCTTAGTTTCCTCATCTGTAAAAAGAAGGGCCAATTTGGGAATCCTTCAATCAATCAATAAATACTAAGTACTTACTATGTTCCAGGCATTATGCTAAGCTCTAGTGGTACAAAAGAACCAAAAACAGTCCCCTATCCTCAAAGAGTTTACAATCTAATGGGGGAGACAATATACAAACAAATATATCCAAAAAAACCCCAATATACAGGATATATAGGAAATAATTAAAAGTGGGAGGCACTGGAATTTAGAGGAGTCAAGGACTGTCATGATTCTTGTTACTCTGCTCTAGATACTCTCCAACTTACCAATGACTTTATAAAACGTGGATCTCAGGAATGAACACAATACTCCAGATGTTGTCTGACCAGGGAAGAACACAACAGGACTATTATCTCACCAGTTTTGCATTCTTTTCTTTTTCTTTGGACTTCTGCCATGTTATTTTTCAGTTGTTTCAGTCATGTCTGACTCTTCATGACCCCATTTGGGGTTTTCTTGGCAAAGATACTGGAGCAGTTTGCCAAACTCTGTTGACTCATTAAATTTCATCTTCTCTTCAGCCCATTATTGTTACCTGTTTAGATCTTTTTCAAATTTGACTCCTATCCATTGTGTAACTAAGGGTAACTCATTCTTTGAAACTAAGGGATAAGCCAAGACATAGAAAGTGGTTATATGATTGTAAGAAGGTGAAAGAGTTCATGACAGAAAAAAAAACAAAGCTTTGACAAAATTCAACATAAAAGAAAAAAAAAACATTTACTAAGCTTCTACAATGTGCCAGGCATTACGCTTAGCATTGAGAACAAAAAGATAAAAAATGAAACAATCAATGTGCTCAAAGAGCTTACAAGCTAATAACAATAATTTCTGGGAATGAGGGTACTAGCCCTGAAGGGGATCAGGATGGGCCTCCTATAGGGGTCACTTGAGCTTCAAAGAAATCTAGGGACTCTAAGAGGTGAAGACTCAGTGTATCCCAGGTATGGGGGAATATCTGTTCTAAGGCACAGAGATGAGAGATGCAGTATATGGAAAAGAAGCAAATAAGAATGCTTATGTTTGTTTGATAGGAAAGCAGTGTTTGATAAGGCCGGAAGATAGGCTGAAGTTCATGAAGTTCATGAAGAATGTTAAAAAACCAAATGTAAGAGTTTACATTTTATTATAGAGACAATTGGGAACCACTGGAGCTTCTGGAACAGGACAATGTCATGGTCAGAACTGTGATTTAAGATTACTAGTTTGGCAGCTATAACAGCTAATGAGTTTTCTCTTTATGCTTCATTAATTCAATGTATTCTAGATCTTATGGATACAGGTACTCCTTCCAATGATGCCAATGTATCCATTAGTCATCTTGTGTGACTTTAGAGGAGTCTGTCCATTATATTGTGGTCTTTCATGTATATCTTTTAACAATTCACGAGTACAAGTATAGCACTTGACTTTTATATCCATTCCAATCCTTCATTTACTCTCACTGAGTGGCCAACTCACATCCTTATTTTTCTAGTCACATATTTCTTTGATAATATCTTTTGTGTCATTTTTACATGTAATTTATCATTAGTACTATGCTATCCCCCTTTTTTGCCTGCTGCATAATTTCTCCATTACATTTTGGGTGACCCACAATTTTGATTCTTCACAGATTGTGGTGGTTCGTAGTTTACACTAACAACACTGAAATCATACCTAGATGCTTCTCATTGGTCAGTGATCTCATAGATGTGGATATTTATTTCCTCTAAAGGTGTAGAAATTCATTGTCTGATATCCAAGACACTTGGAATTTGCACATACATAAAAGAAGAAGAGGCATTATCTGGTAGACATATGGTGAAAGGATATTGGAAAGCAGTTCTCATCACCATCGCCATCATCATCATCAACATCATTAACATTTGCGTAGTGCTTTAAGTTGTGCCAAGTGTTTTAAATAATTGTTTCATTTACATAACACAACTTATTAACAATCATGTGAAACCTTACTCCAAATTTCTAACAAGAAAGATTTCACCTCATTCCAAGTAAATTAGCAAAGATGACAAAAGATGGGAAAAACCCATGTTGGAGGGGATGCAGAAAGACAGGCTCAATAATAAACTATTATTGTTTGGAATTATGTTTAAAAAGTGACTAAAATATTGATTCAGATATCCCACTGCTAGGTATATGTGCCAAAGAGGTCACACACAGAAAGGAAGGTCCCATAAAGAAAAAAAAATCCTATAAACATATATGTGGTAACAAAGAACTAGAAATAATGTAGAGGCCCATTGATTAGAGAATGATTAAACAAATTATAATACTAATTTATTGTAATGGAATTTTATGGTACTATATGAAAATAACTATGAAAGATTCAGAGAAGCATGGGAAAACTTATATGAACTGATGTGTAGAATCAGAACACTATCCACAATAACTACAACAAAAAGGGAAACAACCACATAATTATAATGACCAAATATGGCTTCAGAGAAGAGTTGTGAAAATGCACCTCTTTTCTTTATAAAGAGCAGAGGATTATGGATATGGAATATTACATATGCTATCAGATTCAGTGTTGGTTGGTTTTGTAAAAATGCTTTTTTTCCATCATTGTTTTTGTTGCAAGGGTAGGGTAGTAAGCAAAGATATATCTGGAAATAAAGGGGATATAAAACAAAATACATCAATAAAAATAAAATCAAATAAAAACTAAACAAAAAAGGAGAAAAAACTAATATATGTAAGTAAAAAAAAATCACAATCCATCCATTCCTTCCCATCTTGTGTGACTTGAGTATGTTTTTAAATAAATTCTCTGCAGAACATTTATCCAGAATGATGGGGAGCCTTTCATTACTTGAGATAACTTCACTTTTGAGATAAGTGGGATTACCACTTGGCTATCTCTTGGCATCACATGAATTGTCCATCAAGTAGCATTTGTTCGCATTACATGATCAACCAATCTATTTGGTTGAATTTTCTATTCATCTATATCTTTGAAAACATCTTGATGCTTAGCTCTTGTGCAATTCTTCACTGGTAATATGTATAGTCAATCCATTCACCATATAGATTTCCATTGTCTTTTGTATAAATCACAATATTAATTCTTTTTTTTCCTTTTTAAATCCTCACGTATTTATTTTTAAAACACTATTTAGTATTTTACTTTTCCCCAATTAAATATAAAAACAATTTTTAACAATCATTTAAAACATTTGAGTTCCAAATTCTCTTCCTCCCTTCCCTCCCCCTCCCCCCCATTGAGAAGGCAAACAATTTGATATAGGTTATACATGTGTAATCAGGCAAAACTTATTTCCATATTAGTCATGTTGTAAAAGAAAACATAGACCAAAAAAAACCCCAAGAAAAATAAAGTAAAAAAAAAAGTATGCTTCAATCTATATTCAGGCTCCATCAATTCTTTCTCTGAGGATGGATAGCATTTTTCACCGTAAGTCCTTCAGAGTTATCTCGGATCATTGAGAATAGCTAAGTCATTCACAGTTGATCATCATACCATATTGCTGTTTCTGTGTACAATGTTCTCCTCATTCTGCTTACTTCGCTCAGCATCAATTCATATAAGTCTTTCCTGGTTTTTCTGAAATCTGCCTACTAGTCATTTCTCATAGCACAATAGCATCTCATTACATTCATATATCACAACTTGTTCAGTCATTCCCCAATTAATGGGCATCCCCTCAATTTCCAATTCTTTCCCACAGAAAAAAAACTGCTGTAACTATTTTTCTACATATAGGTCATTTCCCCCTTTTTAAAATCTCTTTGGGATATAAACCTAATAGTTATATTGCTGGGTCAAAGGGTATACATGGTTTTATAGCCCTTTGGGCATAGTTCCAAATTGCTCTATAGAATGGTAGAAACAGTTTAGAATTCCACCAAGTGTCTCAATTTTCCCATGCCCCCTCCTAAATTTGTCATTTTCCCTTTCTGTCATATTAGCCAATCTGATAGGTGTGAGGTGGTAATTCAGAATTGTTTTAATTTGCATATCTCCAATCAATAGTGATTTAGAGCATTTTCCACATGGCTACAGATAGCTCTGATTACTTCATCTCAAAAATGCCTGTGATATCATTTGACCATTTATCAATTGGGGAATGGTTCTTATTTTTTTTTAATAAATTTGACTCAGTTTTCTATATTTAAGAAATGAGGCCTTTATCAGGGAAACTGGCTGCAAAATGTTTTTCACAGTTATGATTGCTAACTGTATTTCCCTCCAACCTCTTTTTATTCTGTTAATTCTACTCTCTCTTTTTTCATCACATCCCTCCTCAAAAGTGTTTTGCTTTTGATTACTGCCTCACCCAATCTGCCCTCCTTTCTATCAGCTCCAATCCTCTTCTTTTATTCTCCTCTTCCCTTCCTCCTTTCCTATAGAATAAGTTTTCTGTACCCATCTGAGTGTATGTTATTCCCTCTTTGAGTCAATTCTGATGAGAGTAAGTTTCACATACTCTCCCCCACCTCTCCCCATCTTCCCCTCTATTATAAAAGCTCTTTTGAACCTCTTTCATGTGAGATAATTTACCCCATTCTACCTTTCCCTTTCCCTTTCTTCAGTGCATTCTTCTTTCTCACTCCTCAATTTTATTTTTATTTTTAGATATCAACCCATCATATTCAACTCACACTTGTGTTTTCTGTCTATGTATGCTCCTGCTAACTGCCCTAATAATGAAAAAGTTCTTATAAATTATAAGGATCATCTGCTCATGTAAGAAGGTAAGCAGTTTAACTATATTGAGTCCCTTATGATTTCCCTTTCCTGTTTACCGGAATGTCTATTCCACCCTTGCCCTAAAATATTATACTCAGTTTTTCTTTATATGTATTGTTTATAATTCTAGCTCCTTTACCCTCAGGAATATCATATTCCAAGCCCTCTGATCCTTGAATGTAGAAACTACTAAATCTTGTGTTATCCTAACTGTGGTTCCATGATACTTGAATTGTTTCTTTCTGGATGCTTTTAACATTTTCTCCTTGATCTGGGAGCTCTGGAATTTGGTTATAATATTCCTTGGAGTTTTCATTTTGAGATCTCCTTCACTCATGATCAGTGGATTTATCAATTTCTATTTTGGCCTCTGGTTCTAGAATATCTGAGTAGTTTTCCTTTATCATTTCTTGAAAGATATCTTGGCTCTTTTTTTAATCATGGCTTTGAGGTAGACCTATAATTTTAAAATTATATCTCCTGGATATTTTTTCTAGGTCAGTTGTTTTTTTCCAATGAGATGTTTTATGTTGTCTTCTATTTTTTTTCATTCCTTTGGTTTTGTTTTGTTGTTTCTTGATGTCTCATAAAATCATTAGCTTACATTTGCCTAATTCTAATTTTTAAGA
The DNA here is from genome assembly GCF_900497805.2 of Vombatus ursinus. Taxonomy (NCBI): domain Eukaryota; kingdom Metazoa; phylum Chordata; class Mammalia; order Diprotodontia; family Vombatidae; genus Vombatus; species Vombatus ursinus. The sequence continues at coordinate 3,415,892 of NW_020941197.1, read as the reverse complement.
AGTTATTTTCTTCAGTGAACTTTTGTACTTCCTTTTCCATTGGGCAAATTTTTAAGGGGTTCTCTTTAGTGAATTTCTGTATATCTTTTTTCCATTTGACCAGTTCTACTCTTCAAGGCAATGTTCTCCTCATTGAATTTTTGTACCTCTTTTACCATTTGACCTATTCTTTTTTTTAACTTTTTAAAAAAACTATTTTGTTTTCAACATTCACTTTTATGAGATTTTGAGTTCCATTTTTTTTCTCCCTCCTTCCCTCCCTCTGTCTCCTCTCCCTTTCCCAAGACAGCAATCAATCTGATATAGGCTATACATGTACAATCATATTAAACATATTTCCACATTAGTCACATTGTGAAAGAATGAGAACAAAAGGGAAACATCACAATAAAAAAAAGTGAAAATAGTATGTTTTGATTTGCATTCAGACTCCATAGTTCTTTCTCTGGATGTGGATAGCATTTTCCATCATGAGTCTTTTGGAATTATCTTAGATCATTGTATTGCTGAGAAGAGCCAAGTCTATCAGAGTTGGTCATTGCACAATGTTGCTGTTACTGTGTACAATGCCTTTTTGATTCTGCTCACTTCACTCAGCATCAATTCATGTAAGTCTTTCCAGGTTTTTCTGAAATCTGCCTTAGAGCAGGAATTCTTAACCTATTCTGTGGCCCAGATCCCTCTCATAGTCTGGTGAAGTCTATGGACTCTTTATCAGTGTTTTTAAAGGCACAAAATAAGATAAAATAACAAAAGAAATTAAATGTATTGAAATATAGCTTTTTTTTTAGAGAAATGAGATTCTTTATCAGAGAAATTTGCTTCAAATTTTTTTTTCACAGTTACTATTGCTACCCATATTTCCTTCCATCCTATTTCCCCCTACCCCTGCCCATGTTTATTCTATTCTCTTTCTCCTTTCACCCTGTCCTTCCTCAAAAGTGTTTTGCTTCTGATTATCCCTTCCCTCAATCTGCCCTCCCTTCTATCATCCCTCCCCATTCTCTTATACCTCTCCCCTTCTATTTCCCTGTAGGGTAAGATAGATTTCTATTGCCTGTGTATCTTACTTTCCAATTACATGTAAAACAATTTTCGACATTTGTTTTTAAAACTTTGAGTTCCAAATTCTCTTCCTTCCTACCTCCCCACCTATCCTCACTGAGAATGCAAGCAATTCAATATATTCAATGTGTAGTCATGCAAAACACTTCCATAATAGTCATATTGTGAAAGACTAACTATATTTCCCTCCATCCTACTGACCTTCTAAGTTGTCTTTTGTGTTTGTAGGTTGAGAAGTCTGGACTGCACTCATCTCTCAGCCTGGTGCAACAGGCCTTTCCTGTTGACCTTCCAGGTTGTCTTATCTGGAAATTTGTTTCACTCTGTCTTTTTTGTGGATTCTGATGCTCTAGAATTTGTTTAGAGTCATTTTTATAGCTATTTGGAGGGGTTTGAGGGATAGCTCAACTAAATCCTTGCTTTTACTCTGCCATCTTAGCTTATTCTGTTTTTTTAAAGTTTTATTTTCTTCAGTCCTTTTTTTTGTGTCTCCTTAACCAAGCTGTTGACTCTTTTTTATGATTTTCTTGTATTACTGTAATTTATGTTCCCAGTTTTTCCTTTACCACTTTTCCTTGGTTTTAAAAATCTTTTTTGAGTTCTTCCATGGTCTGAGATCAATTCATATTTTTCTTTGAGGCTTTGGATGTAGGATTTGATTTGGTTGTCTTCTGAGTGTGTGTTTTGATCTTCCTCGTAACCATAGTAACTTTCTATATTCAGAATTTCTTTTCTGTTGTTTGCTCACCTGTCCAGTCTATTTCTTGATTTTTAATTCTGTGCTAAAGTGGGGCTCTGCTTTTGGGATGGAAGGTGCACTGTCCAAAGCTTCAATGTATTTGTGCAGCTGTTTTCAGAGATACTTCTAGGGACCTGTAAGTTTTCGGTTCTTCCAAGGTGGTATGATCTAAGGAGAGGTATGTTTACTACTCTCCTGGCCTGTGTTCTGGTCTGTGAATGATCACGAACACTCTTTTTTGCCTTGAAACTATGAGGAGGGTTCTCACTTCCCTGCAGCCATAAGCTCTGGTGTGCTGGTACTCTTCCTCATACTGGGACTGCCACTCAAGACTGTGATCCAGATCTGAAAATGGGCAGTACTACAGAGTCCTGCCCCCAGTTCCAGCACAGAGGACCCTGTAATCTCATTTTGCCTAGTTGTCTGACCCCCTTACCATATGTGGACCATGAACTCTGGAAGCAACAGCTGCCACTGCTGATTCAGTGGCTTCCAGGGCCTGCTCCTGATTTGCTTGGGTCTAGTCTGTGCTGGCTCAGCTTGGGCTGGACTGTGCTCCATTCTTACCCTGCTGCAACAGTCCTTTCCTGCCAATCTTATAAGTTGTCTTGGGCTGGAAAATTGTTTCACTCCATCCTTTTGTGGGTTCTGCCACTTCAGAATTTGTTTAGGCATTACTTAAAGTTATTTTGAGAGGAATTTGGGAAAGCTCAAGCAAGTCCCTGCCTTTTTTCTGCCATCTTGGCTCTGCTCTAACATTAATTCTTTAGAGATAAGAAGTGTTGCTGTTGAAGTGATGGAGCCTTTTCTTAGGAAGAAGCACACTATCTCTTGGTTGGGGTCTATGTACCCTGCTCATTGGGGTCCTTAGAATCTTACCATCTGTTCTGTAACGTCCTCTTCAGAACGTAATTACTACTCAACCTTTCTATCTGGCATGAACTTAAAATGAGCATGAGTCTTGTATTGTATCTTCCAATTAAATTTGAATACCTTGAGAGCCAAGACTATCTCAATTTTTGTACTCCCAACCCTTCTTTAGCACAATGCTTGGCAAATAGTAAGCATGTAATAAATTACTTTCTATTCTATTTATCATCATCATCATCATCATCATCATCATCGTGTCATTCACAAAAAAGAGGTATCTAGGGGACTTTGTCATGCATAAAGTCCCTCTTCCATGTAAACTTTGTACCAGACATTCTTCATGACAATGTCAAACACCTCTGAGAAGTTTATGTTTCTTAATTTTTCTACTTCCTGGGTAGTATCACTCAGAGGCTTGACAAATAAATTTCTCTTTTATTGCAACTCTTAGAGAATCTTTTGTGACATGTGGAATATGCAAAGGGGAACTTTTAAATCATCAAGCAAAAAACACAGTGGTATCTTTCTTTGAACTTTTCAATAATTTGACTGTAAAGATGTGATTTGCTATAGATTATCAGTTATAAAATCCTGTCTATTCCATCTTTTTTGTTATTTGTTGTTGTTTAGTTGTTTCAATTGTTTCTGACATTTTATGATCCCTTTTTGGGTTTTTCTTGGCAGAGATACTGGAATGGTTTGCATTTCCTTCTCCAACTCATTTTACAAATGAGGAAACTGAGGCAAACATGGTTAAGTGACTTGCTCAGGGTCACACAGCTAGAATGACCTAGGTGCATGTATAGCTCATTGCCATAAACATTGTGTAGAGTGAGAAAATTGGAGGTATAGTCAGAAGTTGTTGATGTTTTCTTAATTATTTCTTTTTCAGTAGTAACACTATGATTTTCCCACCAACTACTCAGTATCTTAACCTTTTTCAGACATCTTGAGGTTTCATCTCTCATCACAATGGTGTTCCTTACAATACCAACTTCCTCTTGATACATAAATTTTATTTATATTTCATAATAATAATATTATAGTATCACTATTATAATATTATAATATTTCCTTATTTACTTTATATCTGAACACTTGATCTGATAGAGTTGCTGTTCCCCTTTGTTTATTGTAGAGTCATTTCCATTTTCTTTTGCAGCATGTGAATGATTAATGTTAGTATTTCACTGTAATTGATAGAGAAAATAGAGATAATTATTAAAATATCAACGGATCTATTCTAATTTTCATTTCTGTATTGTTCTCCTTCAAGTGTCATCCTTAAATGGTTTTATAATAATGTCTTTAGTTCTCACACCAAACTTTCTGTAAGCTCATTTTTCTTTCTACTACTTCTCTTTATGAGGTAAGATAACTTGTGATCATCCACTAGTCTCCCTTCATCAGATTTTAAAAATAAGTAAATTTTCTAAACCAGGAATTTTAACCTAGGGTCCATGATCTTGAGTTTTAAAAATATTTTGATACCATTATTTCAATTAATTTGTTTCCTTTATGATCTCATGCATTTAAAAATATTATTCTGGGAAGGAATACCTGACTGCCAAAGGAGCCACTCATACACACAAAAATATTAAGAATTGCTGGTCTAAATACTCATTGCCCTTGGCTGCCATATTTCTGTATTTGTCAGGAAAATAGAGTTTTGCCAGCTGAAATGGTTTCCAGGTATTTTTTTTATCTTTTTCATTGTGATTGCTTTCCATTGGTTAAACATCCATTGAAAATGGTGATAGTCCATGTCAACATGTGTTCTTTCATTCAGTTCAAGTTCTTGGATTGTCTTACTCTTCCTTCTCAGAGTTACAGTCTATTAGAACCTTTGTTTGGGATCTAGAGCTAAGAACTAGGAGTCAGAATCCTATTTTCTGTAGCACACGTAGGCAAATCAATCATCAGACATTTAGTTAGCACCTACTTTGTGCCAGACACTGTGCTCAGATTAAGGCAATTAAGTAACTGCTTATCAAGTGTGACTCCATTTGCTAGCTTCTGTGGTATTGATGGAATGAAAAGAAATGCTAGTTCAAGTCTTAGTGTAGTATTTTCTTGTTGTTTGACCCTTGGCAAGTCATTTGCCTTTTCTGAGGTGCATGTGCAAAATGAAGGTGATAGATTATCCATTTGATAGGCTTGTTAGAAAGGTACTTTGTAAATCTTTAAGAATTATGTATTTGGAAGTTAATATTACTGAGAAAAATTATAAACTCAAATAATAGTATAACAAATTAATCCTTTAAGCACAATAAATTAGTTAATAAATTAAGCACAATCTCCAGATATTTCAAGAATTAACCAACCATTCTGCCAGGAAAACAAAACAAAACAAAACAAAAAACCCAACGTTCCTTTTGCTTTTCCTCAGGAGATATATTTGCCACAGTTTAATACTTTTCAGTGGACTAAAATCAAATTACCCAGTTCTTACTGCAGAAATAAAGCAAGTAGGAACTTAATAAAAGTCACCATAAAAATTAACAAGAAGAATGAAATTGTTTGTATTCTCATTATATTTGATAAATGTGCAGCTGGCAAAAACTTTATAGACTGTTTTCCTTTTAACTTACAGGTATATTTTTCTACTTGGAATTCAGAGAAATCCCTGGAACTGTTGACAGTGAAGTAGATTTCCGTGCATTTAATCATACTTTCTCGTGAACTAGATTTATAAAATTGGAGCTATATTCCAAAATATTTGGTTTCCTATATAAATCACACTTCAAAAGTAGATAGACAGAACTTTCAAAGTCAAAGTTAAACAAAGTATGAAACTCTTCTGATTGAAGCAATTTACATAATTGTTTATTGTGAGGTTCCTATGGTTGAAGGGCATGTTATCTGTGTCATTATGGATCCATAAACTCCAAATCTGTTAAGTATCAAGTATCTGTCATTTAATCTGTATGCAATACTCATTGCATGTGTGCAGACTACAGCTTTAAGGCAGCTTAGTAGATGATTTTTTGAGAGTTGCTATAACTGAAATTAGTGTTGTCAAAGATTAATATTCCCTTTAAAAAAATCTAAGCTATCTATGTTTTCTTCTGAAAGAAGAGGCAGCTAGGTAGCACAGTGCATAGAGTGTAGTATTTGGAGTCAGGAAGACCTGATTTCAAGTTTAACCTTAGACGCTTCATAGATAAATGACCTTGAGCAGGTCACTTAACCTTTGTCTGCTTCATTGTCCCCATTTGTAAAATGAGGATAGGAATAGCCTCTATTTCCAGGGCTGGTGCAAGGACTAAATGAGATGGCATTTGTAAAGTACTATATAAACCTTAGCTATTATTACTATTTATCATCTGAGATAGTAAGAAGAAATCTGGTTACTCTAAATTCAAGTCACAAGCCTGGACAAGTCATTTCTCATTTCGCTGGAAATATGGTGGATATAATTGTTGAGCTGCTGTCAGAGATCTTTGAAAAAAATCACACTAGGTCTATGTCTTAGAGCTCAAATAAAAAAGCAAAGGGCCTATGTGTACAAAAACAGCTATGGCATCACTTTTCATAGTAGTGAAGAACTAGTGAGGGGTGCCCAGCAATTGGGAAATGATTGAACAAATTACAGTGCATGAATGAAATAGAAAGGCATTGTGTCATAAGAAATGATGAAAGGGATTTTTTCAGAGAAACCTAGGAAGATTTGCAGAATGAAGTGAGAACTAGGGGGAAAATACATATGAAGACAACAATATTATAAAGAGAAACAACTTTTAAAAAATTAATACTAAGAAGTTAGATGACTGCATCAGGATACACCATTGTTTATTATCTTTATAAGCCTGAATTTCCTTGGTAGTTCACTACCAGTCTCCTTTGGTGGGATCATAAATCGATGATCATGCACAAAATTTACGTCACAACTTGGTCCAACGTCAGTTCTGAATAAGCTGTAACACTTGTGATCCCAACTAATATAAACTCAAAATTACACCTTAATTTCCCAGAAGACATGCTCTAAATGGGTGACATAAAGTTGTTTTCTTTGCACTGCAAATAGTAAGAACCAGAAGAATGAAAGTAAGGAACATCTGGACCTAAATAAAGGAATAAAATCCAGAAATTTTAGAGCAGCTGCTTAAACTATATATTTTTCCCCTTGAAATTTCTATTTATAAAACATAACAACTGTTAAATCTTTTCCCTTCTCCATGGAAACCTACTTGCCTAGAACAACATTTCTGAGAGCTAATTACTGTCCATAAGGACACATACTACAGAGCAAGGTATTGATTTCAAAAACCTGAGAAAATAAAACTCACCAAAAATGCCTTAAGGGTGATTGCTTGTTTTTAGACAAATTTGCACATTCTTGTTTTTACAAGCAATATTTTCTTGAGATGCAGATATCTAAGACATATTGTTGATTTGCTCTGTTTAGTCCTGCCTGACATTTTGAAATAGCCAATTGTCTACAATCTTCAGCTAATGAGACATAATGAGTTTTTTATGAAGCAAAATGGTGATCTTTCAAGTAAAGAATAATTTCTCAAGTGATACAGGTAGGCATATGGTTGCATTGATCCATGAATGCTTAACAGACTTGGACAACTAGAAGTGGAAAAATAATTATTTTGGCTCAAAGGTTAATTTGTTGTATTGCAATACTTGGCACCAAGAGGGAAATTCTAATCATTTTTTCTCATGCTACGGTCATGACTCAAGCCCACCAATGGATGTGTGGTTGATTTTATGCCAGCCACAGGCCATTGGAATTTCGTTTTAGCTGAGGCCAATGCATTGCAGAGATCTGACATCTCTTTACAAATTAAATGTCACATGAGTTGAAAACTAATTCCTTGGGCAAAACATCTGAAAAACTTCATCGTAAGTAGTTGAATTATCACTTATTCTTTGGTGGTACTGTGGATGGAACACTGCGCCTTGAGTCAGAAAGACCTGAATTCAACTCTGGCCCCTAATACTTATTAGCTACATGACTCTGTGGAAATCATTTAACCTCTGCATACCTTAGGTTCCTCAACTCTAAAATGGGGATAATAATAGTACTTACCTCCCAGTGTTGTTGAAGAAGTCAAATGAAATAATATTTGTAAAGTACATAGTAGATACTTAATGAATGCTGGCTTCCTTTTGTTTATATTTTACATGAAAAGCAATACATTTGACCCCAGAGTATCAATTTTGGCCTGTTGAAGATCATCTAAACACTTTAAAAGCTCTCAACACCATATGGGGCCATTTGGTTCTTTTTATTTTTTAATTCAATTTAACAAGCATTTATTAAGTACCTATGTGCCAAATTCTGGGTTAAGTAAAGAAAATATTTACGCATGTGTGTTTGTTGTTGCTGTTGTTGTTCTTCAGTTATTTCAGTTGTGTCTGACTCTTTATGACCCCATTTGGGGTTTTCATGACAAAGATACTACAGTGGTTTATTATTTCCTTCTCCAGCTTATTTTACAGATGAGAAAACTGAGGCAAACAAGGTTAAGTGACTTGCCCAGGGTCACATAGCTAGTAAGTCTCTGAGGCCAGATTTGAATTCAAGAATACGAGTCTTCCTGACACTGTGCCACCTAGCTGCCCTGTTGGGGTACTAGGCATTGGGAATAGAAAGACGAAGATTGAAACAATTCCTCCCTTTAAGGAACTTAATATTGAACTTAGGGAGAAGGGGAATTTAGGAGTTTAGGATGAAGATACAGACAGGTTGTAGATATCTAGACAATTAAGTAAAAATTCCTCCAGGGCATAACTCAGGTGTTATCAACAGCAGAGTCTTTCCTGAGTGCCCCAATTGTTAATGTTCTTTATTTCTTGGAATCAGTTTATATTACTTTGCACACACTTCTTATTTACTTATCTATGTACATATTGTATCTCCACCTAATAATACCCAAGGGAAAGGACTATTTCAGGTTTTGTCTTTGTATCTCCAGTACCTAGTACACAGTACCTATTATATGGTAGATGTTTGTTGAAATTGAATGAAAAATCTTATGTATTGTCCCAGTGTGCTTGATAATTTCTTGTTGCCAATGAGGATCTAGTAACAATGTTAGAAAGACCCCCAAACCTTTAGGATTATTTCTGGAATTTTGAGAGGGAAAAGAAGACAGGCAAACTCTGGGGACCCAACCTGCCAATCAAGTGGGGTTTGGGAGAGTGAGTTCAATGTCTATGTGTTATATCTGCTTATTCATTTTATAAGCCAATTAAGTCATATTGGCTATGTTTTGTTTTTTCCTGTCATCTTTAGAGTATACAGTCCAGTGCTAGGTAGACAAGTGATCAATCAATCCTTACTGACTGGATAATTGTTTTCTGGAACTGAAATATCAACTTCATGACTCATAAAGGAAATGATCAGTAAAGAAGTTTACCATCTTGGTGTTCTCAATTTTTTTGATGCTTTAGTACTCACACTTCCTTTTAATTTTAGTGTATTCTCTGTTAATTTATCTCCCTGTACTCTAGATTTTTAACTGAATTTTTTTCCTCTTGAAATCTTTGGTGATTTGGGCATTTTAAATATATTTTCTTAACTCTCACTTTCCAAATCCTCCCCTTTTGGTGATAGCTTCAAATCTTCTTCAATCACCTCCCACATCCGGCTATTTACTTTTCACTGGCCTAATTAATTCTCTAAATAGCTTTGGGGGTGGAATGGTTTATGACTAGGTCCAGCTGGATTTCCCTTGTTTTCTTCCAGCCTAGTATAGTTACTTGCAATGGCACTATCTCCCAGATCCATTCTTGGCTCTTATTCTTTCCTTCTATAGCTTGACTAAGTCAGCTTCTGCTGTTTTTTTTTTTCCCCAAAATTAGAGGAAGTGCAGGATAGGTATTCTGAGAAGAATTCCTGTTGCTTTTGGGGTTCTATAACCTAAGGAACACCCATGGCAGAAGTAAGCTAAGTTTCTACTCATCCTCCCACCACTAAGTTGGGTTGAATTAATGTCTACTATATATTGTAATGGGGTGGAGGATAAGCAAAGGGTCCATGCCCTACCATAGACTCTGCAATGGTAGAGGAATCCATGAGTGGATCTCAAAGCATAAGTCTTTGGGTCAGTTTTTGGGCTCTACTGGTGCATGGAGCTTAGTGGGGCAGGGGTGCTAAATTAGTAAGTTATGAATTAATGTTTTTCAGTGATAATTCCTAAGGTTGCAACCTTGTTGGATTTAGCTATGATTTTTTTTTTTACTTGTGTTGAATAGTTCCTCTTTTTTTTTGTTTTAAACTTAGTAAGGACTAAAGAAAATGCCTAGTCCTCCATCTTGTTGGTCACATGACCTAATAGTCTATTTTAGTGTCTTCAGAGCAGCTTTGTAGGTCTTTAATTACTAATTTACTCTGTAAACCAGTTCATGTTACATTAAGAGCACTTCATGTATATATGTGTGTGATTAGTGGAGGTTTTAGAAACATGTCCTATCCTGGCATAATAGATCAGCTACCCACCCTTACTATTCTAGATTGTATTGAACTGCATAACAGTAATATGCATAGCCATTATAAAAATATAATAATGATAATAATAATAATAATAATGACACTATAATAGCTAAGATTTACATAATATTTACTATGTTCCAGGCACTGTGCTGAACACTTTACAAATATTATTTCACTTGATCCTCATAACAATCTTGAGAGGTATTATTATTATTAATATTATTAATTATAATAATTATTATAAGTATTATTGATATTATTATTATTACTCTCATTTTACAGATGAAAAAACTGACACAAAGAGAAATTAAATGATTTGCTCAAGGTCACACAGCTATGAAGTATCTGAGATGGGATTTGAATTCAAGTCTTTCTAACTCCAAGCTCAACACTCTATCTAATTCAACACTTATCTGCCTCTGTAGGTAGTAATGTCATTCAGTATTTCTCAGCCCTTCTTACCCAAGGAAGAAATGAATGTGGGAAAGTTTATAAAGGTAAAGGAGCTTACCAAAGAGGACCAAGAATTATTTTGTTTTTATCTATGTATCTCTAGGACCTAGTACAGGGCCTTCTGCATAACAAGCATTAATTATTAAATGAACTAATAAATCAATTAAATGGATAGGGTGCAGTGAGGGAGAGAAAGAGAAAGGGGTTTAAGACTGCTGCTCATATCTACATTCACATGCCACATTTATTTCTTGGCAAGATATTGATTTGCCTTAGCGGAGATTATATGTTGTGTCGTTCAAAAGGGGCAGAAAGCAAATCAAGTCCAAACTGTAGTTGTTCGTTCTAGTAAGTCACTTGTGGGAAAGTTGAGACTTTAGCCTAATGACATCTGAGAACCAGGTTGTCACAACAGTGACACTCTTCTGACAGTCTGCTTCTGTCCCAGCTGTTTCCCTTGGAGTGGGGAGGCCTGGTAACTTCACATTCTGTTTTCTATAAACTTTCTGAATAGTGACATGTCAGAGGACCCAAGGGATGTGAAGGGGCTGCTTTGTCTTGCCATTAGTTGCCATAAATGGTAAACAAGTGTTGAACAGAACCTTGGCTCATGGGAATGGCCTAGTAATGATATTCAAGGACAGAGAATGCTTTTTGTGGCCTAATGTGGGCCCTCCTTAAGCCCCAGGACTCCTTTGCTCTCCAAGTTAAAAGGAAGCATTCAAGGCAATGGGCTACCTGAGCAGGGTGCCTTATGTGCATTGCAGCATGTCTAGAGACATTTACTTGACAGTATTTGAACACCGGCTTCCTTTCAACAATGTTATCTGCCCATTGGGAATACAAGGAAATCCAGATGGATCAAGGACAGATGGTTTATGGTTTAAGAAGCCTGGGTTAGATTTAGCAATACAATACAGCAAGCCCCCAGCAGGGGCCTTCTTTCTTTTTTGCTCTTTTGAGCCAGAGGCTGCTGCTTTTGTTTATATTTGGGTGGTGATGGGGAGTTGTTCTGCAAGTCGTTGTGTTTAAGAAAGTGAAACCAGAAGGGAGTGGAGGAGGAGATGTTGAACTTGCTTGCATGTTTTACTCCAGGGAATAAGAGTTTCCCTTGTGACAAATGTAGAACAATAAAGTGACCATGAGGTCACAGAACAGAAAGAGATTTACTTTGGTGTGGGGATTTACAAGGGCTTTGAAGTGTGGTATGTTTCAGAATGTCTAATGAGATATCATTGCATAATCCTTGGACTCCAACTGAAAGGATTAATGGGTATGGAAAGTCTTTGACTCCAATGAAATCATTTCATCATCTACTGGGAAGTTAGAGTGGGCAGGGCTGTCTGTTCACAAAATTGTAATGGGCACCAACCCTTGATTTGTACATAGAAATCTGTAGGTCCTGGGCTAGGGAAAGAGCTTTGGATCTCCTTTCAGAGAACCTATTTCAGATTCTGGTTCCACCATTTGCTAACTGCACTGCCTTGGGCAAGTCACTTGATTTTCCATCCTCACCAGTAAAATGAGAGTTTTGGACTAGGTGGCCTCTGGGGTCTCTTCTAGCTTTAAGGATATTGTTTCTATCAATCAATACAGATTTGGGAAGGCTTGGGATACCAAGGTCCAGGACAAGAAAACATGAAGCACATAGGTCAGCAAAACAAGTGAGCTTCATTTGCGGGGACATATTTAACAATAAGAAAGGAAGAAAAGGAGGATGGGGGGACAGGTCAGGTCCACTGGCACTGGGTGGAATTGGGCAAGCCCTGTTGGAGCTCCAGAGAGAATTGGGCATCCTACCTAAACCAGTAGAGTATATTATTGTTGTTGTGATTGTTGTTTTTAAATGAGTTCTTAATCAAGTTGAGTAGGACCAAGCATTGTTGGAAGGGAGAAAGGAACCTGATCCTAGGGTCTTTTGCTGATTCTTCTTTGTGAGGGTGGGGAAGATCCTAGGAACTGTCAGCTAGTGCATATTCCAAGTAGTTGGTCTTATTTTGATAGAGCAACTCAAGGGTTTTGAGTTTCCCCAGAGCTTCTTCATTTAGTTGGTTGGGCAGGTTATATTGGGTCATTACACTATCTTTAATCATTGACTTCAGTTTGTTTGTTGTTACTCAGTCATGTCCAACTCTTTGTGACCCCATTTGGAGTTTTCTTGGCAACAGTACTGTAGTGGTTTGTCATTTCCTTCTCCAGCTCATTTTACTGATGAGGAAATTGAGGCAAACCCACGTTACACAGCTAGTAGGTGTCTGAGGCCAGATTTGAACTCAAGAAGATGAGTCTTAGTGACTCTAGGCCCAGCACTCTATCCATTGCACTACCTAGTTGCCCCCATTTTGCCCTCAGTTTGTTCAGAAGTCTTTAAAAATGTACCTACAATTTTCTTGATCTATCCATTCTTCTTTAATATTTCCTGAAAAACTAGAAGGAACTGCTGTTTCATCACTGTGGGTTTTCCTTCCTTAATGTAAATCCCAACCCTTTCAAACATTAGAAATGTCTTGTTTTGTCATTTTCTAAGTGTACTTGTCATCAAAGTAGAATTCATGAATCTTCAAAGCTAACAGTGAGAGAGCTTAAAAGATTGACTATCAATCTAATTTAAGTAAAAATTGACACATAATCCCAGGCTCAGTGCTTTGATAAACTTGCATGGGGGGAGGGGGAGGGAAGAGTGGGGAGAGAAAAACACAGAGAGAACAGTCTAACCATCAAGGCAGTCTGCCAGGGAAAAAAAAGTACCTCAGAAAGTCCTGGGCCTAAGGGGAAATGGGGTCAGAGGCAGATCTCAGGACAGGAAGGAGACAGGATCCAAGTGAGTGGCAGTCAGGGTACTGTCTACTTGCAGGGCAGTAAAGGCTGCCAAATACTAAGAGATGAAATACATGGCTGGTTGTCATGACAGGGAGGAAGATTGCCCCTGACAATGCCTTCCTACGCCATATGTTGGTGCCATAGGTATAAATTCTGGTCATCTGTTGCTGAGCGTTGGCTCTACTTGACATACAATGTTACATATTAGCAGTATCTCTTTTGGTATTATATGAGTGTGTAAACTTCTCAAGGACAATTACCCTGCCTTTTCTGGACTTTATATCTCCTTCAGACTCCCTCTAAAGAGTTGCCTGGGGCACTGAGAGGTCAAGCATCTTCCTAGTATTACATTGTGCGAGACATAAAACTTCCTGAGTCTTCCTGACTGCTCTCCACTTATTCATGTTTCCTTTCTTTGCTCATAGTAAGTGCTTAATAAGGGTGTATTGTTAAACAGCTTTCTACATTTGTTGTATTGGAAAGTAAGCATTTTTCTATTGGCCAACTTTCTGATGATGCATCTCTCTACACTTAGTTTGGTCCTTGTAAAAGCCTAAGCTCAAAACTTTTTTGATTTTGGCACAGATTTTCCTTCTCTGCCTTCAAAAGTCCAGGGTCATCCTCATATCATGCCAGGGTACTGGAGTGGCATTTTGATAGCCATAGTCACTAGCCTCAAAAAAGTGATGACTAATGCAAAGTCTAATAGAAGTAGGTCTGATTTGGAGATCTCAGAAAACTGCAACTCCATATTAAATTAAACTAAACCCAAATTTCTTTCATTTTTGAAGTCCAAAGTGCAATCTGTCGAATAATAAATGAGATATTTCTGCTTTAGTACCTCAATAGTTTTTAAACAGTACATATCTTGATTCTCTGTGATACCTAGATCCCATAGAGTGGTCTTAGTTATTAAAAAGAATGTTTTGCTCATGGAAACATTCTTGTTAGCACTGTATGATAGATAGCTAGGTAGTGAATTGTATAGAGAGCTGAGGCAGGAATCAGGAAGACCTAATTTATTTCTAGCCTTAGACACTTACTTGACCCTGAGCAAGGCACTTCACCACTGTCTGCCTCAGTTTCCTCAATTACAAAATGGGAATCATAATTTCGCCTACCTTCCTGGGTTGTTGCAAGGTTCAAGTGAGATAATAATTGTAAAACACTTGGCACAGTGCCTGGTATGTAGTAGACACTAAATGTCTATCACTTTCCCTCTCTTCCCCATTCTCCCCAGTAGTGTGTATAAAAAAGATGCTTCCTAGAGATTATATTGTAGTGGACAGGTATAGATGGAAAGTTTGAAGAGGAATTGGTTAGAGGGAGGATTTTTAAGATACCAGCATCAGTGGATGGAGCACCAGCCTTGGATTCAGGAGGGCCTGAGTTCAAATCCAGTCTCAGACACATAACACTTACTAACTGTGTGACCCTGGGCAAGTCACTTAACCCCATTGCCTAGCCAAAAAGAAAAGAAAAGAAAAAATAAGTCTAATCTGTTAAAATGACTTTTATCAATACTGTAGTCTTGCCCATGAGAAACTTTTTTTCCTTCATAGCAACAGTTAGCAGCTGCTTAAAAACTTTTCATTGTTCAAACTTCCAGAAGTCTGAGGCACTTTGTAGAGGAATCAATAACAACTCCTCCTGCTACCAAGTTCCCCTGAAAGTCTTTGCTTATTTTCTGAGGATAAATTAGTTTGTTTTGCAGCCAAGAGTTTATGAGGTTTTTTTTTTTAATTTTTAACTAGACTTTTCTTTGGGCTTTAGTGTGACTGATTCTGTTTTCTTATAGACTTAAATGATCCTTGATGTGCTGCACTTTCCTAAACCAACAGCCATGGCAATATCTTGAAGTGTGTTCTTTAAGAGCAGACTTTTGCATGTTTCTTTGGAGTAATATTCTTTCTTAAAAAAAAAACAAAGAATTTAAGACAATCAAAGAGAGCAATGAGATATGTGTGTATGACGCGAAATCCAGCACTTAGCTGAAAGAGAACTAACCAAATATGGGGAAACCAGTCCAATCTAGTTTCATCTGGTCAAGGTCAGATGTTCGGAGTCAGGCTAATGTCAAAAGAATTCACACACATGACCAATGCTGTCACAAAAAGAAACCATATTGAAATCATTGTTTATGTCAAGTAATTTGCACACCACTATAGAATGAGAAAACCCATTTTGCTGCCAAGTCAGCTAAGATCAAATACTATGGCTTTTGTATGATTTGGGCATTAAGCTACTAACAGATGAAGATTGTATAAAAATATTCCAAATGTCTTGACTATCCTAAAAATAAAGATGTGAGTAAATAGCTATTTGCCAAGGCACTTCTCCACCTCTGCATTGTGAATAGCTAGTTCAAGTTATGAGTTCAAGGGACTGAAGTGAAGTTGGCCCTTTTTGCCTAAAGTAAACCCATGTCACTAGGAATGCATGTGGTGTTCAGTCTAGGCAGCTCCAGGCAGGCTTAACTTTGTTTGGTCACCCAAACCCTGACTTCTAGTTGATATAGGTGTTTAATCCTCTTGAAATCATTTATTCATTTAATAAATAATATTTATATTTAATAAATATTTAATATTTAATAAATATTCATTTGAGTTCTTACTATGTACAGTACATTGTGTCAGGCACTGTACTGGGCCTTACTGACCAACTTATCCTAGGACCCCAGAACTTTTCTGATCATCCCAAATATGGCCGTGACCTAGAGATAACTAAGGACTAGATGAGATCACCTGGGAATCTTTTGGTCTAAGTTAAAAAATGTGATTTATGCAAAAACTAAAACTTCTGGTACAAGAATATTTATAGCAGCTCTTTTTGCGGTGGCAAAGAATTGGAAATTGTGGGAATGCCTATCAATTGGGGAATGACTGAACAAGTTGTGGTGTATGAATGCAATGGAATACTATTGTGCTATAAGAAATGATGAACAGGCTGACTTCAGAAAAACCTGGAAAGACTTGTATGGTCTGATGCTGAGTGAAATGAGCAGAACCAGGAGAACGTTGTACACAGTAACAGCGACGTTGTGTGATGACTAATATTGATAAACCTAACCCTTCCCAGCAATACAAGGATCTAAGACATCTCCAAAGGCCTCGTGATGGAAAATGCTATCCATATCCAAAGAAAGAACTATGGAGTTTGAATGCAGAGCGAAGCACACTATTTGCTATTTTTCTTTCTTCTGTTGTGTTTTGTTTCCTCTTTCTGGTGGTTCCTATTATTGGCTGTAATTTTTACTTATAATATCACTAATGTGAAAATATGTTTAATAGGAATATATATGTATATATAGCAGATCTGTATATCAGATTGTGCACCATCTTGGGGAGGGAGGTGAGCAGGAAGAGGGAGAAAAATTTAAAACTCAAAAGCTTATGGAAGTGATTGTTGATAATTCAAAATAAATTAATAAAAAGTTAAAAAAACCCTAAAACTTCTGGGCCTAGAATTAGGAGACTTAGGTATAAAGTGTGGCTGTAAGAGTTACTATGTGACCATGGGCAAATCACTTAACCTTCTTTCTTACTTTTCTTAGCTCCAAATTCTCAGTTGAAAAAAAAAAAGGTAGTCATGCTTGTACTACCCCACCTCATAGCATTGTTGTTAAGAAAACACATTATATACTTTAAAGCACTAGACCAGGAGTATTTAACTTTGAGGCCATGAGCATTTTTAAAAATTATTTTGATAGCTGTATCTTAACATGTTGAGTTTCCTTTGAAATCCTATACATTTTATTTTTTGAAATTAGAAACATTCTTCTGAGGAATTTATAGACTTAATCAGACTTCCAATAGAGTCCAGAACACAAAACACCATGAATAACCTCTGAACTAGACAAATGTAAACTATCATCATCATCATCATCATCATCATCATCATATTCATCTGTTGGATTGTCATAACCAAATAATTAATGAAATTATGGCTAACCTATTGGTGATAAGCTTCCTTATGCTATAACCTAAAGTTCTTTCAAACTGCTTGTGATGAGCTGTAATATCATCCATAGTATGGGCAGTATTTTTCTTTGGAAGAGTACAAATATAGAATTTTAAAGCTACAAGGGGGGGCGGTTAACAATAATTCAACTAACACTATAATAATTTCATCCAGACAATAAAATTTTATTCAGGAGTTTAACTAATGTAAATTAATTGCTACAATAAGGAGATCAAACAGCCCAGAAATTTCTTTAGTCAGCAAATAACTGACTCACTTGACAAATGAAGAGAAATGGCTGCCAAAGGCGATGCTAGAAGGTAATATAAACTTGTTTATAAAATATTATAAAGAAGAACAATGGATAATTATGAGCAGTATCATCTCATAAAACTGAGAGAAGTAATGGAGGGTAAAAACAATTTAAAGAAAGTAAGGCAAGACATCCAACTAAGTGAAGTCATTTCAAGGACACAAGATGAAAATATCAGGAAGCCTAAAAACAAAATAAAAAGTTTTAAAAAATTTACAAAAATTACTTTTACAAACTGTTTTCTTCATCATGGAGCATAGAACAATTAGACTTGGACCATAACATCATGGTCCCAGTTATGTTTATAAAGGATATAGAAATGGCACTAAAAGAACAAAAGTGGGAAAATTAGCTGTATTTGACCAAATATATAGAGAGGAGATATGTGCTAGAGATAATATAATTATAAGGGAATTGAGAGAATAATATATGAAATCTCTGAAGAAGACCAAGATACCTAATTTATGTAAAAATTTTGATCCTTATTAATGCTGAAAAAGGCAGCTCAGAGAACATATTACTATATATATATGCCCAATTTCCCATCTATACAGAATTTTTATGAGGACCACTTATATATGAATCTAGGGGATCATCAATGAGGGTCTTAGTTGAGGACAAGCAACATTTTGGAAGTGCTATTTCAACAATGGACTACATCTCTACCATTTTATTGTTAACTAAAAGATGTAGAGTATATAACATACTATTTTGCTCAATTGTTAATTACCAAAAAAAAAAAAAAAAGATGCAACAAAACAAAATGCCACTTTCAGATTCTTTTTATGACAAAGTATTTCCTATGCAAACATCAAGATCATAAAGACTCCTTAGAAAATGTAACCAAAATAACCCTCTCCAGTCAACTTAGGCTTGAAATCTAGGTGTCCTTATAAATTTTTATTCATTCTCTTCACATCCCATATCCAATCTATTGCCAAGTCCTGTTGATTCTTCCTTCTTGCCATTTCTTGTATATATGTCCCCTTCTCTCCTTTTACATAGCCACAACTTCTTCACAGTGACAGACCTTCAAATACTTGGACAACTGCTGTGTGCTTACATTCTTAGTGTCTTCCCTCAGAAATTACCTTCCATTTATACTGTATTTTTCTCATTAATATGTAGTTGTTTGCATGTTGTCTCCCCCAATCAAAATTAGGTGCCTTGAGAGCAGGGAATGTTTTTTTGATTTTCTTTGTGTTCCCAATGCTTAATATAGTGACTCGCACATAGTAGATGCTTACTAAATGCTTGTTGAATGACTGTTCAGTGACCCTCAAATAATAAATATCAGAATAGGGATATTGACCTTTGATTTCACTGATGTTAGTAATTCCCAAATGAAAAAAATACTCCCTGTGCCATTGTAAATCATTACTTTTTCTGCAACTAATGGTCTTAGTTTCTTAGAACACTAACAGGTTAAATGACTTGTCTAAGATCACACAGCCACAATACTGTAGTTAGCTCTTAAACCTAATTTTCCTGGCTCCTAGGTCAGCTCTATATAAATTATATTGCCTCTTTAATAATAAATATCAGACAACATAGGACATATGCTCAACCAAAGTTATTCACCACTGTGATGGAGGAGATCCAAAGCACAGATGAGGGCTTGTCTGTCTTTGATGAGGTCCTCTAGACGCTACTCTTTCTGGAAGACATTGTGCTGATTGCACCAAGCCCCAGGATAATGCAGATAATCCTGAAATAATATGTAATCATTTAAAGATGTTTGTCTTTCCCATCCACATAGCAAACACTAAGTGGATGAAGAATTTATAAGATTTCAACATATATTTAAATGGACAACTTACAGAGCATCTCCAACAATATGCATACCTGGGACAGACAATGTAGAGGACAAGAAGTGGAGCCAAGATTTAAGCAAGAGGATTGCACACTGGTTTGCTTTTGGGAAATTTCAAGGCTCCTCTTTTGGTACTCATTCTGCACTGAAGTTCAAAGTATAGTTGAAAACAAAAAAAGCAAATTAAAAAAAAAACATGACTCACAAACTATTCTGAGAAATCACCTAATGATTCTTAAGAAAACAAACAAAACCTTTTAGAGGGACTGGAAATGTGGGAGGAGATTGTTACTCATTTTTCAACATGTTTCTTGAAGTCAAAACAATACCAAGAAGATAATTTTTTTTTAAATGCTGCTAACTGCCTCTATGGGAAATTAAAAAAAATGTTTATCATGGGTGAGACAAAACAGAGGCTGAAGATTGGAAAGAGAATTTTTAACATCATATCTACTTATAGAAAAAGTCCCAGTAAGCTTAAAAAATCTGGGTACCTTTATTAGATTTGAATATATTTAACACAAAATGTGTCTGTTTTCTTCTGGTGGATCTGGAGGTCTTGTTCTCATTGAAGAGATAATAAACTTTGATATGTATATTGATATACTGAGGAGCAAAATTCTTCCAAAATCACAGAATTTCTTAGATGGAGGTAGAATATTGCAATGTAACTTTGTGTCATGCTACATATCATTGAATGTTAGGAAATTTATCCAAGAGATGTAAATAAACATCCTTCAGTAGCCTGGAAACTTGCCTAATTTAAATCCCATTGGAATCCTGGAGGCTATAGCAAAACTAGACCTGAAAATGGATATTCAATGTAATATTATGTGTATATATATATATATATATAGATTATATATATATACATACATAAATGTGTGTTGATGTAGGATTAAAGAATACTTGCAAACTATTGTGAATTTTATGCCAGATCATGTGAAACAAGTGACAACAGCCAAAGGGGGACATGTTACATATTAAATTGTTCAAAACATAAAAATTTGCAAGAGTTATTGCAGAAATAAAAAAAATGATTGTTTTACTCTATTTCATTCAATTCACACACCATCACAGTCATTTTTTAATGATTACCCTATATTGGTAGGCAACCTTCTATTGCATGAATTGGAGTTGAGATTTCTGTTGACAATGAGCAATCTGGACCCTTTGTCTTTAGTTGGTGAGATATTTCCAATTTTAATATAAGATACTGCTGGTACAAAATGGAAGTATTCATGTATCCAATTCATTTCGTGAGCACTGATGGTGTGTCTCCTATAGTGGTCAGGACCCTTAAGCTCCACATTTTTAAAACTAAATGGCATGGAGGGTAGATTAGACGTTGATGAGGTATTATTATTTTTGTTGTTGTTATATCTGATCTTCAAATTCAGCACAATTAAAACAAAACTATCCTTCCCTCTCCAAATCCTGTTCTTATTTCTCATGTCTACTATCAATATTAATAGTGCCATTATTAACTCAGTCACCTATTTTCAAATTGCTGAAAGTCATCTTTCATTCCTCACTCTCCTGCATTCTATATAGTCACCAAGTCCTGTAAATTCTATTTCCACAATATGTCTCATAGCTATCTTTTTTCTATCCTATTAATTCATCTGCATCCATCTGATGTTGACACATCTTAACATTTTTATCCTCTATCCTCTTCACCTTGTAATTTTTGTTGTTCAGTCATTTCAGTTGTGTCCAACCCTTTGGAACCCATTTGTGGTTTTCTTGACAAAGATGCTAGAATGGTTTGCCATTCCCTTCTCCAAATCATTTTATAGATGAGGAAACCAAGGCAAAAGGGTTAAGTGACTTGACAAGGGTCACATAGCTAGTAAATGTCTGAGTCTAGATTTGAACTCAGGAAGACAAGTTTTCCTAACTACGGGCCTGGCACTCCACCTACTGCTATGTCTCAAATTTAAAAAGTAGTGTAATATAATGAAAAGAAGGCTGATGTGGAGTGAGAAAACCTTAGATATACATCAACTCTGTTACTTATTAGGCTGTGTGATATTGTGGACATCACTTCTCTCTATGCCCTAAATTACTTGTTTTTAAAGTTGGTATACTAGTATTTATGTTACTATTGGTATTACACAGCGTTGTTTTGCGGAAAGCAGCTTGTAATCTTTAAAATGCTATTATGTCCTTAATAGGTTATTATGTTAATTTTTATTGTCATTATTCTAGAATTTACTGACAAATTAGTCTTCTTGGATCACAGTTATTGTCATTTCACTACTCAGGAACTTTTGACTTCCCATTGCTTACCAAATAACGGCCAATTTCTTAGCTTATTATTTAAGGCTTTTCACAATATTAGTCCAATCAACTTTTTAGCCTTTTCTTATAATGTCTGTTTGAGTCATTTTTCAGTTGTATCCTACTCTTTGCGACCACATTAGGTGTTTTCTTGGCGAAGATACTATAGTAGTTTGTCATTTTCTTCTCCAGCTCATTTTACAGATGAGGAAATTGAGGCAAATAGGGTTAAGTGACTTGCCCAGGTTCACATAGCTAGTAAGTGTCTGAGGCCAGATTTGAACTCAGGAAGATGAAGGCCCAGCAGTCCATCCACTGTGCCACCTAGGTGTGCCTTTCTAATAATGCTACAACTTGTCAATATTTCTATCAAAACTTATAACTAATGTATAAGGTAATACTTTAATAAATGATTCCTTTCCAATTATATAAATAGTTTCTTCATGAATTGATTAGTTACAGTCTAAGTAGTTTTTCTTTGCAACAGGTATTACCCCTACCTTATACATGAGTGACAACATCATTGCTAACTTTCAATCCTGAAAGTTTTCTAAGGCTTGTTTTTGGTATGTACAACATACCCTCAAACTACCCATTTGCGAAAGCTACAAAAGGAGTATCCATCTACCTAGATTCTCATTCTTCCATTCTTATACAATCTATCAAATATGAAGAAGCCTTTTAAACAAGTCTTTATTTCATAAATTGGTAGGAGAGTCAACATTCAAATAGTTGAGAAATGAAAATCAATGCTTGTAAGGATTTACTAGTTTCACTTAGATTCAGACCACATGACATTGCAGAATCTCAGTAACCTAATAAATAAAAAAAAAATACTTAGGAGTACTGGGAAGTTATTACACTGTCCTTTGAGTTGAGAAGTGCTTGTTGTCCAGAAAAAAACTGGGCTACTCACGAATCCTGAACACAACCCTACTTTCCATTTTTGTTCCCTTTGTTTCTTATAACTGGAATGACTTTGTGTGGCCACTTTTACCTGTTCATGTCTTTCGAGGGCAGGTTCAAATGCCTCCGTCATGCACATCTAGCTGGTAGGGATCTCTCTCTTAACTATTCTCATGAAAATTTGTATTTCTCTTATGCACTTACAATATTCTTGTTTTATGTTTTATTTAATGTCCTTTAAATCATGCATAATTGGGAAAGGATTTGAAAGCTATTGACAAAGTTTAGCCTATACTTGTCTTATCATTCTCTACTGCTTGGTAAACTTCTTAAAGTCAAGGACAGCATCTTATTTAGCTTTGTACACTCCTTTAGACCCTAATTCCTGAAAAGGCTACCACAAAGTGCATCTTGCAAAGGCCTGTAGGAAATGTCCAGTCTGCAAAAAAGTAGCCAATGAAAAGTTATACTTGACAATCCATTTGGGAGATAGTACATGGGGACAGAGGGAATTTCCAAGAAAGAGGAAGAACAGGAGTAAGTATATGTCTGTGGGAGGAAAAGCTAAGAGGGGAACTGTGAGGAGATGTCCTTGAGCTGACTCAGCTTATAGGGAGATTGAGCCAAAGGAGTAGTTACAGATAGGGTGCAGGAAGCTCATTTTCCAGAAACTAGAGAGAACTTGGCTTCTATCTAATTGTGGAATGAATGAACATAGCACAAACACAACCTCATTTAACCTCAAAACAGTTTTCTTAAGAAAACAGCTTGTGATTTCTATGCATGAGCAAGTGAGGTTTGAGGTTAACAAAGTAAACTTCACATTTTTCTTGGGGAGGTGGCGACAAGACCATTAATGTAAAAGATTAAAAGATGTAAATTCCCAGTCCTGTAAGAAGTTAAATTAGTGGGTTCATGTTCGTTAAAAGGCTTATGTTAAGCATTGCTAATCCAGTTAATTTTCTTATTTTCTGACATAAAATTGGAGATCATTACGATTTGCAAAAATAAATAGCAAAAGTGTACTTGGATTCAAACATGAAACTGGGTTTAAAATTTAAGAATCTATGGGATTATGGTGAAAGAATTCAGTTTTTTTTTTACTATCTGGGAGCCTATCATAGGTTCTTTCTTTTCTTTTTTACCTTATCACAGAAAAGATTTCAGTTAAATTTGGCACATTTTAAAATAATTTATATAAAATTTTTCATTTCCCTTTAACTTTATGCATGTAATATCCTGTACTTGGAATCTACTGTTATGTAAACCCAATCCAGTTACCAAGACTTCTCCTCTGATCATTTGACCTTCCCTCTCATCACCATTGGCTTCATTTCACTTTGTTTGAGCCTCTAATACATTTCTACATTATTTTCTATTATAGTTATTAGCTTACATATCACAATTTCTTAATAGACTGAAAACTCTATGAGGTTAAAGAGTATGTTTTAGCTAAACTGTATCTTTCTTTTTGAAAGCTATTTTCCCCATTAACAACCATTTATTTTCTCTTCCTCTCACCCCTCACCCCATTGAAAAGAAAAAAAAAACAGTCTAAACCCTTGTAACTAATATACATAGTCAAGCAAAATAAAGTTCTGAATTGTCCATGTCCAAAAATATGTGTTTCATACTGCAGTTTAAATTAATCATCAGTTTGTCAGGAGGTAATGTAGCATGTTTCATCCTCATTTTGAATCATGGTTGGTCATTGCATTGATCAGAGTTCTTAACTCATTCAAATAAACTGTATCTTTCCCAGTACCTAGTACAGTAATCCGCGAACAGTCAGTACTTAGTAAGTCTGTTAAATTAATGTGGACTGGATTACATGTCCTCCAATTGCACTAAGATATAAGAAATACTTGGGACATTTTAAAGAAAAGTTCTTTGTCAAAAAGACAAAATGATTTATGAATTTAGCAGAGAAAATATAATCTCTTATAATAACCCTTCCAAGACAGTATTGGTGATAAATGAAACACACACTTTTGAGTTTTTCTTAACTTACCCCTCAAGAAGAGAGGTAAAGCTTCTTTAGATTCAGAATATCCTCAACATTTTTGAAACTCACATTTCTTCTTATAGTTTCATCACTGTTGAAATCTCATTAAAGAGATAGCAAGTTATTGCTATAATTGTATTCAATTACAAATCATATGCCTGATATTTTAAGGATATTTAACAATTAAATGAGCAATATGAATCCTGCATAATTGAGAAAGGATTGGAGGGGTATTGACAAAGCTTAGCCCACTCTTCAGCACCAATAGAATCTGCTTTAAGTGGAAAAATGTGGTAGTACTTGCACAAAGATTTAGCTGGAGAAGGCCACGACAAGAATGACTACATATAAAAGCAAATCAGGTGATGAAAATGCAGACACTCTCTGAAGCAGTTTGATAAAGGAGTAGTGAGGACTTAGAATAACCCTTACCCAACATCCTTGTACAGTGATCAATGGAGTTGGGACTTTTGAATGTTGCCCTATAATAGCTTTCCCCCCAAAATATAATGTTTTATTGAGTTTTTTTTCTTTTAGAAAATGCTCTGCTGTCATCCTGGTTGTTTTTCTTAATTACCTTGTAAGAGAAGATTAGAATTCTCTCTTTGTAAATGATAATTACTTCACAATTTTTAAAAGAACATTAAACACCTACAGAATGATGAGTGCTTTATACTCAGCATGTAAGAGATGGTTCTTGACCCGTCTGTCATTCAGTCAGTAAACATTTTCAAGCACTAAGTGTTATCAGGCAGTATACTAAGCACTACAGATACAAAGAAGGTCAAAAAAGATAATCCTTGATCTCAAGGAGTTCATAGTCTAATGGAGAAGACAACATACAAAGGACTATGTACTAAAAAAACAAAAACAAAAAAGCTGTATGTGGAATAAATTGTAGATAATTAAAAGAAGGAAGCACTAGAATTAAGGGCACTTCCTATAAAAGGCAAGATTTTAGCTAAGACTCAAAGGAAGTCAGTAGGAAGAATTGAGGAGGGGTAGAATTGTAGGCATGGGAGACAGCTTATTGAAAATGGCAGGAGTCTGGAGTATTTTGTTCAATGAACAACAAAGAGGAGGTGTCCCTGAATTGAAGAGTTCATAGGGAGTGGGGTAAAGTAGAAGAAAACTTAAAAAATGATGGTGGGGAGGGTTATGAAGCACTTTGAAAGACAGACAGAGCATTTTATATCTGATCCTGAAGGTGATAGGGAGCCACTGGAGTTTATTGATTAGGGGAATGATGACACGGTCAGCCCTCAGCTTTAGGAAGATCAATTTGGCTTCTGATTAGAGGATGACCAGGAATAGAGAGAGACTTGTGGCAGAGATATTAACCCTCAGGCTATTGCAATAGTCTAGATATGAGAGGTTGAGGGTCTTTACCAGGGTGGTACATGGGAGAGATTTCACAAAGGTAAAATTGTCAGGCCTTGGTCACAGATTGTACATAGGGGGTGAGAGTAAGGAGTCAAAGATGACACCTAGGTTGTGAGCCTGAAATAGGGATCAGAGGTCCCAAATTTCCAGGCTGATGCCTAGGGTTTGTGCTGCCTACCCAGTTCTAAAATGCCCTGTTGTGTTTTCACCTTCCATTTGAAAACAAAAAAATAAATCTGAAGTTTGACTAGTTTGAATCAGAATCTCCTTTAATATAAGTGTGGTATAGTTCTGTGAAAATGGCATTTATCAGATTTGCACATGACACAGAACTGGGAGAGATATCTAAATGTGGGTAGAAGAGTCAGCATCCTAGAAGTCAGAATTCTGGCATGACAGCCAAAATCCTTATTACTGTGTTGGGCTGCAATGAGAGCGGTCCAGCTTTAAGAAATAAGGAAATGATAGTACCTCTGTTCTCTGCCCTTGTGAGACCATATATGGAGGATTGTGTGCAGAGACAGAAAAAGAGACAAAGAAAGGAGAGAGAGGTAGAGAGGCAGAAAGTCAGAAGAATAAATAGATGGAAAATTTCAGTCAAGCTCTATTCTAATATGTGACTTGGAAATAACTCTGGTTTCTGGAAGGCTATTCCAAAGGAAGATAAGCTCTAGCAGATCCTTTTAATTCAATTCACACATCATCAGTACCTTCTGCTCCTGTGATTGGACCCCTTGAATGGAAAGCAGGGCCATGGGCTCCAGGTTGTCTATTTAAAGAAGGGACTCAGCAGAATTTCCCCCATTTCCACCAGCTACACTGTATTTGGATTTGGGGGGAATCCTCTATCATGATCTTGGGCCAGGTATCTTCTGCTCCCAACCCTTTTCAGCTACCTTGAAGACAGAGGACTATCTTTGTTTTTATTTGTATTTGTATCCCCAGTTCTTAGTACAGTGCCTAGCACATAATAGGCATTTAATACATGTTTATTGATTAACAATTCAATGAATGTTTATTAAATACTTATGATGGTAAGGCTGGAAAGAGTTTGAGTAAGGATCTGGAGATACATTGCCTGGCTGCTATCTGAGAATCACCTTAGAAAGTCATCACCAGTTTGACTGTAGGTTGATGAGTTTCAACTTCTCTGTTACAACAAAAAGTGTTACTATAATTTTTAAAAACATTTTTCTTTTCTAGCTTTTTTTGATGTTTTTGGAGGAGTATGCCTAGAAGTACTGTAATGGGGTCAAAGGGTATGTGCGATTTAGTGATATTTTGGATATAGTACCAAATTGCTTTCCAGAATGGCTAGACTAATTCACAGATCAATCAATTGTGCATGAATGTACCTCTCATGCTCCAGACACTCTGACAATTGTCATTTTATTTTATTTTTCATAATCTTTGCAAATTTCATAATCTTTGCAAACCTGAGTTGCTAGAATTAGGGTTTCTCATAATTAGTGATCTAGAGAATTTTTTTCTGATTGTCAATAGCTTTCATTTATTCTTTTGAGAACAGTTGTTTATGTCATTTGAACATTTATAAGGGAATAGTTCTTATTTGTATATATTTGAATTGATTCCATATATTGCTCAGATTATACACCTTTAATGGAGAATAAAGTAAGAAAGTATAAAAAAAGTAAGAGTTGTGACCATGGTTAGACCACATGAAGAAAGGAAGTGCACTGGATTGTGAGAAGACTCATTGAATCTTAGAACAAAGTGTTATTCCTATTCCTTTTCTTTCTCTACCTTCTTTGTAAAGTGGGGAAAGTGTTCAAAGAGAGGAAAATATGTGAGAGGATGTAGTATGTTCATAAATGTGAATATGAATGGAATGAATACCCATAAAAAGAAAGAGAGTAGCTGAATGGATTAGAAAGCCAAATCTTAAGATACATTCTTTAAAAGAAATAC
Source organism: Vombatus ursinus (assembly GCF_900497805.2). NCBI lineage: Eukaryota > Metazoa > Chordata > Mammalia > Diprotodontia > Vombatidae > Vombatus > Vombatus ursinus. The sequence continues at coordinate 3,387,903 of NW_020941197.1, read as the reverse complement.
ATAGGAGAAATAAAGATTCACATGTAATTAAAATGAAGAACTAGAGTACTAACGCAAGATTGTCAAAGCAGAGGTAACAGTCATGATCTCACAGAAGCAATAGTGAAAATAGACATGATTAAAGGAGATAAATAGGAAAATTATACCACAAAGGCACCATAGAGAGTGAAATAATATAAGTGCTTAATACATATGCACTGAATGGCATAGCATCTAAGGACTTAAAGGAAAAGCAAGTTATTGATGGTTATCTCAATGGTCAGTCCATTCAACTGCATGTCATAATCTATGCAGAATTCATTCTCGAATCATTTGATTTTTCCTTTGTGGATTAAGTCCATCTCTTTTGAGTGGTTATGGAGGAGGTCCTATAGTTTTCTAGGACTTAATGCAAACAGCAAAATGTCATTGATAAATAGAAATAGTGTCCAGTTTCTGAGAGACTTTATCATGTCATTTGGCTTGTGCAAAAAACTTTCTGCCTGAAGGGGGTAACTACCTTTGGTGAGCCTGCCTCCCTATTTTATTCCTTGTTTAATATTTTAGATCATTAAGCAAAATTAGTTTTGTTGTTGGGTCTAGCAAGGAATCTTGAGTAACATTAACATATTTAGAGGCAATATTTGGCTTAAGAAGAGGCTTTGTAAGTGTGAATTGTTCTACTGAAACAGTAGTTTCTACTATAATGGGTAGGAACATTAAGTGTCTCAATGATAGTGTTGTTAGACTTGGAGTCAGGAAGACCTGAATTTAAATCTTGCTTTGCATGCTTACTAATGGCATTACTCTGGGCAAGTCACAACTTCTCTTAGCCTCAGTTTCCTCAAATATAAAAATGCAATAATAATAGCACCTACCTCACAGAATTATTGTGAGGATCAGATGTTCCGTATGTTATCACATGTAGAAAATGCTTGGCAAACTTTAAAGCCCCATTTAATGCTAGCTGTAGTTATTATTGAGTCAAATACATTTCTATAATCAACTAACAATAAATACGAAAAAATTCCATGTTCTCTATACCTTTCAGTTGTTTGTGTGGTTGTGATGATGGTCTGCAGAGAAAATTATGGAAGCCTTCCTGTCCTCTTACTATTTTCTCTAAGGATATCCCTTATGTCTGTCTAGATTATTTTTTAAAGGTAATGAAGATGAGGAAATAGTTACATGGGTGGCCAGCCTGACATGATAGAAAGATTGTTGAACCTGGAGTCAGAAAGACCTGAGTTCAAACTACCAGCCCCAGGCAAGTCATATAATCTCTGTGAGTGTTTCCTCATATGTTATATGTAGGTCTCAATTGGTGCAAATAATCTTGAAGTGGATGCATATATTCAAATTCACAGTACTTGAAATTATAATTATGTAAAAATTGTTATAATTATAAAATAATTATAATCAGGAAGCTGATGGTACTGTGAATAGAGTACTAGGTCTGGCTTCAGGAAAACCTGATTTCCACTCTGGCCTCAGACACTTACAAGCTGTGTGATCACTTACTCTCTGTTCGCCTCAATTTTGTGAACTGTAAAATGGAGATAATAGTAGCACCTACTCTTTCAGGTTGTTGTGAGGATTAAAGGAAATAATATTTGTTAAAAAAAAATAAAAAAGCAGTTAGCAAAGTGCCTGGTGTATAGTAGGTACTATATAAATGCTTATTCCTTTCCCCTCCCTAAAATAAGGTAATTGGTTCTAGCCCAGTGGAAATATGTAGTGTGAATTAGAATAATGCAACTATTTTATGGGGATTCATTACACACACTGATCTGGAAACCTAGCTGTACCTATCTTATAAGATTGCTTTAAAAAATCAAATGAAATAGCAAATATTGAAACACAATGTAAATGGCAACTAATATTTGGTAATGATGGCCTCTTGATTGCCTTTAAAAAATGATACTAGCATTGGTTTTGATTTTCCCCTCTAATTATTGGATCCTGGGAGCATAGATTTTTGAGCTGGAAAGAGCCTTAGAGGTCCTCTCCTTCAGAGATCTTGAAAATTAGTTCCTCAGTATTTTCAAAGTTGTGTTGCTTCGAGGACATATTTCTTTTGTGTCCTTGCTATGGTCTAGTTTCTCTTCCAACTTCATTTTCTTAAGTGTTATTTCCACTTGCACTTATGGCACACTGGGGAACAAGCTATCATCAATGATTAAAACAGGCCACTACAGAAACAGTTCTGTTCCACTTTTTGGGCTTTATCATTGTCCTTACTCCAGTTTTATCTATAAAAATTATGGAATGAGTGATATGACTTACTGGAGTCTCATAGTAAGCTTTCTGTTAACTCCTCTCCCTTCCATTTTTCTTCACTGTTTTGTGAAGTAATACCACTCATTGTCTCCCCCATCTTCTTTAACATTTTGTAAACGACTTTATATTATAAACAGATGTCATTTTTTTTAATGCAATGTCTCTCTTCTTGGCAAAGAGATAACTGTTTTCTGGTTGAGGTGATTTTTTAAAAAAACTTTTTTGGCCCTTTCATTGTACCTATCATTTTACATTATTTAAACTTATGGAGGAAATGGTGGTGATGATGATTGTCAATCTTTTTTCATCAACCCATTCCCTTTTTTCAGTGTCAAATCAAGATAATAAATATTGAACTTGAGGTGCAAAATATTTGTAGGTCCAGAGAGATACAACACAGACCAGAAAACTGGCTTTCTCCTTAATAGCTGGACTGTGACTAACTATACCAGGTACCATGTCCTCACCAAACTAGCTGAACTTGCAGTACTGATGTTGAGACATATAGACTAATGTATAAATTATTTTAGATTTTTGGATTTTGGGTAGGTAGAAAGAAAGAAAGGGGAATTTGGGGGAATATAGAAAACAACATTTTTAGTTTTTTTTATATATAAGATAATTTTATATTTCATATATTTATATTTATTTATATATTTATATTTAATGATTTATAATGTAAAATAATATAAAAATAATTTATTTTATTTTTCCCTAGTTACATGTAAAAACAATTTTTAACATTTGTTTTTAAAACTTTGAGATCCAAATTCTCTCCCTTTCTCCCTCCTCACAGCCCTCATTGAGAAGGTAAATAGATTGATGTAGGTTATACATGTATAGTCTTGCAAAACATTTCCATATTAGTCATGTTGTGAAAGAAAACATAGAACAAAAAAATACAAGAAAAATAAAGAAAGTTTAAAAAAAAAGTATGCTTCAATCTGTATTCAAACAGCATCAGTTCTTTCTCTAGGGATGGAGAGCATTTTTCATCATAAGTCCTTCAGAGCTGTCTTGAATCATTGCATTGCTGAGAATAGCTAAGTCATTCACAGCTGATAATATTACAATATTGCTGTTACTTTGTACACACTATATTTCACTTTGCATAAGTTCATGTAAGTCTTTCCAGGTTATTCTGAGAGCATTCTGCTCAGCATTTCTTATAGCACAATAGTGTTCCATCATAATCACATAGCACAATTTGTTCAGTCATTCTCCAATTGATGGACTTCCCCTCAATTTCCAATTCTTTGCTCTCAGAAAAGAGCTGCTATAAATATTTTTGTACATATAAAGCCTTTTCCTTTTTGATTTTCATCTCTTTTGGGCTACATACCTAGTAGTGGTATTGCTAGGTCAAAAGGTATGCATGGTTTATAGCCCTTTGGGAATAGCTCTAAGTTGCTCTACAGAATGGTTGAATCAGTTCACAACTCCATTAACAATGCATTAATGTCTTATTTTTCTCACATCCCCTCCAACATTTGTCATTTTCCTTTTCTGTCCTATTACCAATCTAATATACGTGAAGTAGTACCTCAGAATTGTTTTAATTTGCATCTTTGATCAATAGTGATTTAGAGCATTTTTATATGACTATAGATAGCTTTGACTACTTCATCTGAAATCTTGTTCATATCTTTTGATCATTTATCAGTTGGTGAATGGCTCTTATTTTTATAAATTTGACTCAGTTCTCCATATGTTTGAAAAAATGAGACCTTTATCAGAGAAACTTGCTTCAACATTTTTTTCACAATTACTCTTGTTAACTCTATTCCCCTCCATCCTATTTCCCCCTTGTCTATTTTATTCTTGCCCTCTCCTTTCACCTTGTCCGTTCTGAAAAGTATTTTGCTTTTAACTACTTCCTCCTCCAATCTGCCTTCCCTTCTATGACTCCCCCTTCTCTTATTCCCTTCTCCTCCTACTTTCCTGTAGGGTAAGAGATTTCTATACTCAATTTCTATACTCAAATATACCCAATTTGAGCCAATTCTGATGAGAATAAGGTTAATTCACTCCCTCTTATCTTCTCTTTCTTCCCCTCCACTGTAAAGACTTTTTCTTGCCTCTTTTATGTGAGGTAATTTACCCCATTCTGCCTCTCCCTTTCTCCCAGTACATTCCTCTTTCATCCTCTAATTTTATTTTTTAGATATCATTCTTTCATATTCAACTCACCCCTGTGCCCTCTGTCTATATATACTACTTCTAACTGCTCTAATACTGAGAAAGTTCTTGTGAATTAAAAGTATCATCAGATTTTCTATTCAGCTCTGGTCTTTTCATCAAGAATGCTTGAAGTCCTCTGTTTCATTGAATGTCCATTTCCCCCCTGAAGGATTATACTCAATTTTGCTGGGTAGGTGATTCTTGATTGTTATCCTATCTCCTTTGCCCTCAAGAATATCACATTTCAAGGCCTCTAGTCCTTAAATGTAGAAGCTGTTAAATCTTGTGTTATCCTGACTGTGGCTCCACAGTACTTGAATAGTTTCTTTCTGGCTGTTTGCAATAATTTTTCCTTGACCTAGGAGCTCTGGATTTTGGCTGTAATATTCCTGGGAGTTTTCATTCTGGGATCTCTTTCAGGATGTAACTGGTGGATTCTTTCAATTTCTATTTTACTCTCTAGTTCTAGAATATCAGGGCAATTTTTCCTTGATAATTTCTTGAAAGATAATGTCTAAACTCTTTTTTTCTATCATGGCTTTCAGGTAGTCCAATAATTTTTAAATTACCTCTCCAGGATCTATTTTCTAGGTCAGTTGTTCTCCAATGAAATATTTTATATTATTTTCATTTTTTTTTCATTCTTTTGGCTTTGTTTTATTGTTTCTTGATTCCCTTCCCTTCCTATTTTCCTGTAGGGTAAGAGATTTCTATACCCAACTGAGTGTGTCTGTTATTAATAAAGTTATTAGCTTCTATTTGCTCCATTCTAGTTTATAAGGAATTATTTTCTTCAGTGAGCTTTTGGACCTTCTTTTCTATTTGGCCAATTCTACTTTTTAAGGAGCTTTTTCTTTAATGAATTTTTGTGTCTTTTTTCATTTGGCCAACAGGCATTCTTCTCTTGTTTGCTCATTTTCCCAGGCTCTTACCTGACTTTTAAGTCATTGTTAAAGTAGGACTCTGCTTCCAGGGTAGAGGAAGTACTGTCCCAAGCTTCAGGGATTTTGTGAAGCTATTTCAGTTACTTCTAGGGACCTGTAGGTTTTCATCTCTTTGAAGGCGGCATTATCTAAGGAGAGGTGTTTACTACTCTCTTGGCCTGTGCTTTAGTCTGTGAGTTACCACAAGCTTTCCTGCCCTGGAACTATGAGTAGGGTCCCTGCTCCACTGTGACAGCAAGCTCTGGTGTTCCAGTGCTCCTCCTTCCCCTGAGACTGCCATCCCGGACTGAAACCTAGATCCGAGTATGGGCAAAGAGACCCCTGCAATCTCCTTCTGACTAGTTGTTTGACCCCCTTGTCATCTGTGAGCTGAAAGCTCCATAAAGAGCTACTGCTGCTGCTACTGATTCTGCAGCTCCCAAGAACTGCTCCTGGTTTGCTGGGGCTTGGTCTGCTTGGGTGCAGCCTGTGCTGGATTGTGCTCCACTCTCACTTAGGTGGGACAGACTCTTCCTGCTGACCTTCTAAGTTGTTTGTGGTGTCTATAGGCTGAGCAGCCTGGAAACCACCACTATTGCCCCTGATTCAGTCACCCTGAAGCCTGCTCCAGATTTGCTGAGGCCCGGTCTACTATAGTGTGGCCTGCACTGGACTGTTCTCCTTTCTCACCCTGGCGTAACAGACCTTTCCTGCTGACCTTCTAGATCATCATGGACTGGAAAATTGTTTCACTCCATCTTTTTGTGGGTTCTGCTACTCTAGAATTTGTTTAGAGCCATTATTTAAAGATATTTGGAGTGGTTAAGGGGAGAACTCAGGCGGGTTCCAGCCTTTACTCTGCCATCTTGGCTCTGCCTCATTTCTAGTCATTTCTGAGAATTTTACCCAAGTTAGAGGTTTTCTTAAAACTTCCTTGTCTGCCTAATAGGCCTTTAGAAATTTGACATCTCCTTATTTTTTAAACTTCATTTTTTTCTGAAGCTGTCCATATTTTTCAGCATATGCTATGCTTTGATGGAATAAGTTCCATAATTTGTATGATCAAGAAGATAAAAAAGGGGAAAGCATGTTCTATTCTATTTCTATTTGTCCTAAACCAATCTCTCTGGAATATCAAATGGTGTGGCCTCTAGTACTCTGAAAGTACTTAGAAAGTCATTGTTCACTTTAGATATATTGCTTTAATGCAGCTTGATATATTGGAAAGAGCATGGGGGTTAAGTGTTAGGAGATATGGGTTAGAGTCAAGTTCCATTTTTGTGACTAGGTGGCACAGTGGATAGTGTAGTGGGCCTGGAGTCAGGAAGACCTGAATTCAAATCTAACCTCAGGCACTTACTGGTTTTGTGATCCTGACAAGTCATTTAACCCTATTTGCCTCAGTTTCCTCATCTATAAAGTGAGCTGGAAAAGGAAATGGCAAGCCACTCCAGTATCTTTGCCAAGCAAACCCCAAATAGGGTCATGAAGAGTTGGACCTGACTGAAATGACTGAACAACAACAAAAAATTCCAACCCCTCATATAAGCTTAGCCGTGACTTTTAGTCATCTAGTATTAGCTCCCTTTCCTAAAAACTCAGGAAGATAAGCTGAATGATCTCTAAGGTCCTCTTTAGCAGGAGTAATTTTAAGCATGATACTTATAACTCAGTTAATTTGTACTCTAAAGTTTGCCAAATGATTTCCTTAAAACATTCTGAAGTAGATAGTATAAATATGATTATCTTTATTTTGCATTCAGGGAAACTAAGTCTCAGAGGTGCAAAATGGCAACCAGGGTCACATAGTGTCTCATATTCATGATTTTATAAATTCCAGTGAAAATTTGTATGTTTTGTGGGCATTTAAGCGGCCCCCTGGATAGTGTATGGGAATTAGGAATCAGGAGATGTGAGTTCAAATCCAGTCTCAGGCACTTGCTAGATATATTATCCTGAGCAAGTCACAACTTCTCTGCCTCAGTTTCCTAATCTGCAAAATTGAGATAATAATAGCAGCTGCCACCCCAGGGTCATTGTAAATATCAAATGAGATAACAAATAACAAGCAGTTTTCCAATCTTTAAGTGCTATATAAATGCTACTTATTGCTACTAGATTATTGCTGTTGGTGTTATTATATTTCCAGGGGAAAGATTCCTCATCATTTAAATCTGTCCTTCTATCTTATCATAGGAGATAGATCTGGGTGTGATCATAAAGGCTATCTATTCTGACTCCCACATTTTAAAGATGTGGAAATGAGTCTGAGGGGGTAAATTTACTTGTACAAGGTAACATGTGAAGTAAATGATCAGGTGGGATTTGAAACCAGGTATCTCAGTCTCAAAATCAGCCCTCCTCCCCACTGGATCATGCTTCCTAATTTTTTTCTTTGTGCTCATTGTTGTCACCCTTTTCTAGACCCTTTCCAGCACCATTAGATCTTCCTTGAGGGGAATCCAGAATTCCACAAGGTAGTATTTCAGATGTAGACATGCTGTGGTTTGGGGAAATATGATGATAGCTTCAGTTCTTATTTTAATCCCCTCCTTGCTGATGTCCAATATTTTGTTGGTCTTTTTGGCCACATCAGCACTGGACATTGGCAATCGTGAAAACTCTGTTTTCCCAATACAATTTCAAGAGTTTATTTACTGGGTTACTCTCAGCAGCATTAGTTTTTTTGCCAATATATCTTTTATGAAATGGGAAATTCTGGGTTTGTCTGGATTTTATAATATCATACTGATTCTCCCAAAAGTCTTAATGCTGTTTTAAGTTTTACTTAAAATTACTCCTGAGATACACTGTATTGAATTGGTGTGATACACAGTTATGGTAGTTAGAATTTTGTTTTGTTTGTTTCTAGGTTGTATGTAAAAGTCATCTTAGAAAGAGGAGACTCCTTTGTAAAAGAAACACTGTTCATATGCAGTCAAGCCAGATGAAAAGTGTGAGTAGTAACATGCATGCCTGTGTCCATGTGTTCAGCCATCATCATACTGCTATTGACTATGCTATACTAATGTGACTAAATAACTGTGAGATATAGATGGAATCCATAGTTATTTTTCATATGTCAATTTGCTTTAATGATTTCTCGGGGATGGCAAAGATACTACGCTTCTATAGTAAGTGTCTAACTATTCCAAGCATTTCTGGAGAGTTGACTGCTCTATATCAGTTAGTTTTCCAGATAACTGAACCTTACTTCCTCTGAGTTTAAGATATTTTAAATTATATTTTAACCATTTTGGATAGAAATATTTCTCACTATGGATTTCTTAACCTCTTAAGCAGTGTAAAACCTAATTTCAGTTTATCTGAAATATGGAGGACAATTAATACTATTAACATCAATATAGTAAAAAAAAAGAAAGAAAAGAAAAGAAAAATTCTGAAAGATTTACAAATTCTGATCAGTGCAATGATCGACCATGATTTCAGAGGACTGATAATACTTGTGACCACCTCATGACAGAGAGATGATGGACTAAACATATTTTTGGATGTAGCTAGTGTGGGAATTTGTTTCGTTTAACTATGCTTGTATGATATAAGGCTTCTTCCTGCTCTTCCCTCTCCTCCCTTCTCCATCTCTTGTCCTGTCCTCTCCTTTCCTCTCTTCTCCTGTCCTGTCCTATCTTCTCTTCTCCTTTCCTCACTTCCTCTCCCCTTTTCACCTCCCTTTTCCTTTGTCTTTTTCTTTATTAGTAGGTTAGGGAGGTGGAAGGGAGAAAAAAATAAATGTTTGAGCATTGAAAATTTTAAAAAAATGTATTCCAAAAAGCTCAGGAACTTTCAGTGGATTTTGAGCACAGTAGAAGTAAACAGTATAATGTGTCAGCCAATCAGTTCCAAAACAAGCATTAACAGCTTCTTACATGCCAAGATTATGCCAGACAATGAGACTACAAGGATATTCCTATCATCAATGAGCTTACATTCTAGCTGAGGAGGTGTCATGTTTTAGGTAGGACATTTATCAGATGAAATGTGTCCAGAAGAAGGCAACCAGAATGGTGAAGTGTCTTGGGATCATGTCATAGGAAAAGTGTTTGAAGGAACAGAGATCCATTAGCCCCTACAGAAGATAAGATTCAAGAGGAACACAATAGTATTTGAACGGTTTTCATGTAAGAGAGGGATTGGATTTGTTCTGTTTGGTTTTAGAGGGCAGGAGCCATTGTTCAATTATTTCAATCATATCTGACTCTTTGTGACACCTTTCATGATTTTCTTGACAAAGATACTGGGGTGGTTTGCCATTCCTTCTCCAGCTCATTTTACAGATGAGGAAACTGACGCAAATGGGGTTAAGTGACTTGTCCAGGGTCACACAAGTAGTAAGTATCTGAAATAAGATTTGAACTCATGAAGAGGAGTCTTTCTGACTCCAAGCCCAGCACTCTATCCACTGTCCCACCTAGTGCTAGGCCCATAGGTGGAAGGTGCTAAAGGGAAAATTAGGTGTTGGTGTCTGAAAAATGTTCTAACAATTCCAGCTATCCTATCAATACAGCTACACCTATCAATAGGTGATAGGTTCGCCTCATTGGAGATTTTTAGGCAGAGACAAGTTGATCACTTGTCAGGAATGTTATATTCAATATTCTTTTCTTAGATGTGGATTTGACTAGATGGCCACTGTGGTTCATTTCAGCTCTGCCATTCTATGTTTTCATAATTTAATGTTTCTTGATGACTCAGAATCATCATTAAGAATGTCAAGTATTGTAAAGGGATATACTCAACTTTTTTTTTACTATTGAGTGGTTAGGCCCTAAAATTAATGTTTCTAGATGTATCCAGAGTTCTTTTAGTCTGATTTCTGTATTTTTCTGCACATTAGCCCAACCAATCCTCAACTTTCCCTTTCTAATGTGTTGCTTGTTCTCTTCTGGGTGCTGAAGACCCAGATACCTTATTCAGAACTGTGATTAAAAGAAGAATAGAGAAGTGCTGAGTGAGGGACAAAGGGATTTTGCAATGCATAAAGTACAAGGGCTTTTTGGCATTTTTACTGTTTATTGGTATTTTGGGTTCTGAGCTTACTTTTTGGATTGTTGAGGGAGCCCAGATAAGACAATAATTTCTACTAAGCTCAAATTTTGAGCTCAAAATATAACTTTGAACACAAATTTAAAACACACACAAATACATGACCTATATTTAAAAGTCGGTGCACACCTATTAAGTGCTTATAAACTTATAAGCAGAATATCTAGTGAGAGATATTCTAAAGAAGATTCTGTAAATAACAAGGCACCATCATGACATGGAAGAATGAGAAGTGGATTGGCATTATAGGACTGAAATTCTAGACTAAGCTTTGGCATTAACTAACTGATATCAAAACCTCTCGGAGCTTCCGTTTCTTCATCTACAGAATGAGAGGAAGGGCCTAGATGATCCTAACCATCCCTTTCAGCTTTAAATTAGTTCAGTGTAACAAAGTTTTGCTGTTTTGGAATGTCTTTCCTTTTTGGAATATTGATTCTCAGTTTGGAGAATGAGATTAGCACTGTGAGGGGAGAAGGACAATAGAGGAAGTGGGAAATAAAACATGAAGAAAGAAAGCAAATGAGAGGAGCAGTGGGGGAGGAGGTTGGGATACAGCGCCTTCACTCTCCGTGGTCCATTTGATTTGGGACTTGGAGGGAGAGGGAAGGACGGCAAGTTTCATGGATCATAGATTTAGAACTGGAAGAAATATTAGAGTCCCTTAAGTCCAACTCCTTTGTTTCACAGACAATAGCTAGTTAGCATTTGTATGACTCTTAAGACTTGCAAAGGGCTTTACACACACACACACACACACACACACACACACACACATACACACACATGACATATATACATACATATACATGTACCTATATGTATATATATATATATATGTATGATAAATCTCATTTGATCAGATGAGGAAATTGGAGCACAGAGGAGTTAAGTGACTTGCCCAGGATCACACAGCTAGTGAGTCAAATCAACAAGCATATAGTAATCATCTACTGTGTGCTAGAACCTTGCTCATTAGAGGAGGTCAGCATCTGCCTCAGCCTTCCGGTCCAGCACTCTCAACACTCAGCCACCTAGCTCAAGCACGATTTCTTAAATTTCACTCTTCTGATTTTTGTTGAAAGAGGGAGGAGGGGCTGGTTTTCAGATGGATAAGTTTCAAGAGGCTGAATAAAGCTGAGGCCATATCTCTTTTTTATCCCTCACTTTTCATCTGAACATTCAATATTTGCATAATGATAAAAACCATGACTATAATCAAAACAGACTTGTGCTGAACATCTTGTGCTTGGAAAATATACTTTCTAGATTCCAGAGGCCAGGAGAAATTCTATGAGAAGAGACTTAAGGACACTTGGTACGTGTGTCTGTCTCCTTACTCTTTTTAATCCCTCCCTTCTTCCTTGCTCTTTCCCCACTCCACCCGTTGCATGAAAAAAAAATAAAAGAATGAACGAATGCCTTCTGAATGTCTGTGGTTATGTGCCAACAAACACAAAGGTGAAGAGACATGTAATTGGCAAAGTAAATGGGAAGTAGATTTCTCTTATAAGAAATGAGAATTGTACTCAGAAGGGGGCAGTGTGATCTGGGAGAGATCAAACTTGTCAGCAGAGAAATCTAATGGGACCCTCTCCATTAAAATCATGGTCTCCTTAGGGACTGACATGTACAATATAGGAGGTGAATTTGGCTGAACTGGCAGTTGGTAGAGGGTTTCGCAAATTGCTCTGGCCTTGACTTTTAGCCATTTCGAACTTGTTAGTTGTCCCAGGGTATGTACTATGAGATCTATTGCATCCAGTGTCCCCTTTAATTTAAAGATGCTCCATTTTTCAATAGTTTTCAATACAGAGGATCACATGTAACCACTTATCAGTTCTAGTCAGTCAAAAAACAACGATTAAGAAAATGTACCATTTGTACATTTGTACACATGTACCAGGTATTTTGCTAAGCACTGGAGATACAAAGAAAGGCCAATGACAGATCCTGTCTCAATGAACTCACAGTCTAACTCAGGAGACAACATGCAAATAACAATATACAAGCAAGCTATATGCAGTACAAATTGGAAAAAAAATCAATAGAGGGAAAGCACTAGAATTAAGGAGGATTAGGAATTTCTGGTTTACACAGTCAAATATTGCATTAAGTCATAGATTCTTAATCTCTCTCTCTCCCTCTCTCTCTCTCTCTGTCTGTCTTTCTGTGTCTCTATTTGTCTGTTTCACTCTCTTTCTCTGTCTTTCTGTGTGTTTCTCTGTCTCTCTATCTCTGTGTCTCTGTCTTTCTGTCTCTGTCTCTGTGTCTCTGTCTCTCTCTCCCATCCCTCCTTCTCTTGTATCAAGGAATATTTCATAGTCTGGTAGAGCCTGTGGACCCTTTCTTGGAATAATGTTTGTAAATGCATAAAATAAAATGCATAGGTTTATAAAGGAAACCAATTACATTGAAATACAATTATCGAAATACAATTATCAAAATTCTAAAAACACAAGTTCATGGGTTCTATGATAAGAACCCCTGGACTGTGCTGATGGTAAGAGTTATAATATGTAGATATTATTGCTTTCAACAACATTCATTTCTTCAAATATGAAAGATGTAAGTCATGTAGCAGAAAGAGCTTTAGATTTAGTCTCAAGGCCTGAGTTCCAATTCTTCTCTGTTGGGTGAACTTGGTTGGGTGAATAACTGAACTAATCTCACATCTGTCAAAAGAGGTTATGAGCTCTTAACCTATAAAAGGCATAGGATTGTCACAAGGATCCAATGAGCTAAGATTGACAAAGTGCTGAATCATGAAATTTGTACATGTGTACCTTCCTGTCCCTCTTCCTCCCTCTTCCCTCCCTTCCAGATAAAAATAAGAGGGACAAGCAGTACTAAAAGTAGACACATAGCCTTTATCAATGGTAGGCTAGTCCTGAATTTCCCTATGTTTCTTCCCAGGACAGAATCTTAAACTTAATTTTTTGTTTAAAAAAAAAAGGCAGCCTGGTATAATGATGATAGAGTTCTGGATTTAAAATTGGGAAGACTTGAGTTCAAATTCTGCCTCAGATACTTACTAGCTATGTGATCCTGTGATACCTGGCCTCTCTAGGTCTCAGTTGCTTATCTGCAAAATAAGGAAATTAGACTCAATCACCAAGGCCCCATACTATAAAGCTCTCAATCTATGAACCTAAATCTTTTTTTCAATGAGTAAGATAGACACGGATCTCCTGGCACATGTGACTATTTTGCCTTTATTTTGTTTTATTTTAACATTTGTTATTTGGGAAAAAGAGAAAGAAAATTATTTGAATTGTTAGTCACCTAGGACTGTGTTACTGTGGTGGCACAGCAAATGGGATATTCCAAAATAAAGGTCTTGTCTCCCTAGCATTTCATTTGATTTAATTCAACTAACATTTATCAAGCTCCTACTATGTGAAAGGATCCCCATTAGGTGATAATCATACTAAGATAAAACTGAAGCAATCCTTTCCTTTATAATCCACTGGGGGAAGGTATAGGAGTGGAGAAGACTCAATATTTATACATGAGTACAAAGTCATTTCAAGAGGGAAAGTGCCAGGGCAGCTAGGTGGTGCAGGGAATAGAGCATTGGCCCTGCATTCAGGAGGACCTGAGTTCAAATCCAGCCTCAGACACATAACACTTACTAGCTGTGTGACCCTGGGCAAGTCACTTAACCCCATTGCCTAGCCCCCCCCCAAAAAAGGGGGAAAGTGCTAACACTTGGGAGGGAAAGCTTCCCATAGGAGGTAGCTCCTGAGCTGTGTTTTCAAGCAACCTAAGGGTTCTATAAAATAGAAAAGGAGAGAATGCCTTCTAGCAGTGGTTATAACTTGAACTTGTGCAAAGATATCAAGGCAGGAAGAGGGCTGTCATATAATACACCAGTTATACAGAAGACTGCTGTGCCAAGATATTTACCCCATTTTACAATAAGTCACTGTCCAACTCTAGATCTGCAGGACCCTATTCTATATCTTCTTTGCATGTAAATATGGTTGTTAAGTCATGATGAAGTTTATTTTTATTTCTTTTTAAAATTATGACTCATCATTTACATTGGAAGGGAGTAATATATGGACTGTAGAAAACAGTATAAAAGTACATTTTAAAAGCCAAGTTCCAAATCATGGCCCAATGGATCAATGTTTGCTTTATTTCAATACTACCAAAAATTCAAGAGAAACAGAGAAAGTGACAGGATATGAGTTCTTCAATTTCGTCTTCAATATCAATGGAAAGTAAAAGGATGGTCATTTCCTTCCACTGTGTCCCAAAGATACAACTTGTTATCCTCCTGGGAAGCTCATGATTTTATTGGAAGCAAGATAGACAATTTGAACACATTTATCTATGAGTCTAGTTAATGGAGGCAAAAGCCTCTGGAATATATCATAACTCAGCTCAGAAGGTGAGAGCAAAGATAATTTTGTTTCCCCAGGAGCTGTTTCCTTTGATTGCTTTATCTTTTTCCTGCCCACTCAAAGTAAAAAAGGGTTTGCAGCTGAGTTACTTTCTTATGAGGCTGGCATTTTAGTATTCTTTTTCTAGGTTCAGTAACACCCCCTGACAAGGAATTTTCTGTCCCTCCTCAGAAGTGTTTGCTTCTGATTACCCCCTTACCCTGTCTGCCTCCCTTCTAACATCCCCCTGCTTCTTATCCCCTTCCCCCCTTATTTTCCTGTAGGGTAAGATAGATTTCCATACCCAATTGAATGTGTATGTTATTCCCTCCTTAAGCCAAATCTGATGAGAATAAGATTCACTCATTCCCTCTCAACTCCCTTCACTTCCTCTCCACTGTAAAGGCTTTTTCTTGTCTGTTTTATGTGAGATAATTTACCCCATTCTACCTCTCCCTTTCTCCTTCTCCCAGTATAATCCTCTCTCACCCCTTACTTTTATTTTTTAGATATCACCCTTTCATTGTCAACTCACCTTGTGCCATCTATCTATCTATCTATCTATCTATCTATCTATCTATCTATCTATCTATCTATCTATCTATCTACCTATCTATCTATCTATCTACCTATCTATCTATCTATCTATCTATCTATTATCTATCTATCTATCTATCTATCTATATTTCCTCTCCAACTACCCTAATACTGACAAAGATCTCATGAGTTACAAATATCATCTTTCCATGTAAGAATGTAAACAGTTCAACTTTAATAAGTTCCTTATGATTTCTCTTATGATTATCTTTTCAGGCTTCTCTTGAGTCTTGTATTTGAAAGCCAAATTTTCTATTCAGCTCTGGTCTTTTCATTAAGAATGCTTGAAAGTCTTCTATTTCACTGAATGTTCATTTTTCTCCTGATGGATTATATTCAGTTTTGCTGGGTAGGTGACCTTGTCTGAACTCCAGAATATCATATTCCAAGCCCTCTGGTTCTTTAATGTAGAAGCTGCTAAATCTTGTGTTATCCTGATTGTGTTTCCACAATACTTGAATTCTTTCTTTCTGGCTGCTTGCAATATTTTCTCCTTGATCTGGGAACTCTGGACTTTGGCTACAATATTCCTAGGAGTTTTCCTTTGGGGATCTCTTTGAAGAAGTGATTGGTGGATTCTCTCCATTTCTATTTTACCCTCTGGATCTAGAATATCAGAGCAGTTTTCTTTGATGATTTCTTGAAAGATGATTTCTAGGCCCTTTTTTGATCATGACTTTCAGATAGTCCAATAATTTTTAAATCATCTCTCCTGGATCTATTTTTCAGGTCAGTTGTTTTTCCAATGAAATATTTGACATTGTCTTCTATTTCTTCATTCTTTTGGTTTTGTTTTATAATTTCTTGATTTCTCATAAAGGAACTAGCTTCCATTTGCTCTGTAGTAATTTTTAAGGAAGTATTTTCTTCAGTGAACTTTGGGACTTCCTTTTTCCATTTGGTTAATTCTGCTTTTGAAGACATTCTTCTCCTCATTGGCTTTTTTGACCTTTTTTTTGCCATTTGGGTTAGTCTATTTTTTAAGGTGTTATTTTCTTCAGTATTTTTTTGGATCTTCTTTAGCAAGCTGTTGACTTGTTTTTTCATGATTTTCTTGTATCTCTCTCTCATTTCTCTTCTCAGTTTTTCCTCTACTTCTCTTACTTGCTTCTCAAAATCCTTTTTTGGGCTCTTCCATGGCCTGGTACTGATTCATATTTTTCTTGGAGGCTTTGGATGTAGGAGCTTTGAGTTTGTTTTCTCCTTCTGGTTGTATGCTTTGATCTTCTTTGTCACCAAAGTAAGATTCTATGGTCTGACTTTTTTTTGGCTCTGTTTGCTCATTTCCCTAGCCAATTACTTGAGTTTTAAACTCTTTGTTAAGGTAGAGGTCTGTTTCCAGCATGGAGAATGTACTGTCCCAAGCTTTGGAGGTTTTGTGAAGCTATCTTCAGAGATACTTCTAGGGACTTTTAAATTTTCAGTTCTTCCAAGGTGCTATGATAAAGGTCGAGGTGTTTACTCCTTTCCTGGCCTGTGCTCTGGTCTATGAGTGACCACAAGCACTCTTTTCTGCCTTGGAATTGTGAGGAGGTTTCCCTCTCCTCTGCCACTACGAACTCCACCATGCCAGGACTCCTCCTTGCCCCAGGACCGCCACCCAGAACTCTGACCCACATCCAAGCATGGGTAAAGTAAGAGAAGCCTGCCTCAGCACCAGCAAAGAGATCCCTGCAATCCCCCTGTGATCAGCTGTTTGACTCCCCCTCTGTCTGTGGGCTGAGAGCTCCAGAAGTAGCCACAACCCCAGGGCTGCACTGAGACTAGGGCTGGACAGAACTTCTCTCTCACAGTGTTCTGACAGCCCTTTCCTACTGACCTTCTAAGTTGTCTTTGGAGTTTGTGGGTTGAGAAGTCTGGAAACTGCCACAGCTCCCCTTGTTTCAATCCCCTGAGGACTGCTGCAGGTTTGCTGAGGCCTAGTCTTTGCCTGCGTGGCCCATGATGAACTGTGCTCTTCTCCCAGCCTGGTACAACAGAGCTTTCCAATCAACCATCTAGGTTGTCTTGGGCTGGAAACTTGTTTCACTCTGTCTTTTGTGGGTTCTGCTGCTGTAGAATTTATTTAGAGCCATTGTTTACAGGTGCTTGGAGGGGTTTGGGGGAGAGCTCAAGCAAGTCACTGCTTTTACTCTGCCATCTTGGCTCTACTCCCAAAACCTCTGCAAATGTAGATTTGTGAAGAAAATAGGCAACAAAAAGGAGTAAGGCAAGTGTGGTGTTCTGGAAAAAATCTCTAAACTGAGTCAGGAAGCTTGGAGTCTGACCATAATTTTCCAGTACTTAGCTATGTAACTTTAGGTCAAGTCCCATGACTTCTCTGGGACTCAGGCTCTTCACAGGTAAAATTAATTAGTTGGAATATGTAATTTCTACATTATCTTCTAGCCTTCAACTTCATTGTTTCAACGAAGCCAAGGCTATACTGAATGCAGAATTTACGTATGTGGTGTCCCAATTGTGTTAGGACACCTGTACACTATTAAGGTTTAAACTATATAGTTTAAAATATATATACCATAGCTGACCTTTGAATACTCCTTTCTTAAGTTTTTGTTTAATTTGCCTTTCTGTTTAAGTGTTTGTTCTGTTTTATAAAGTAGTGGAGGCAGGTGATTAACTGTTATCAACTGAAGACTTTAGGATTGGAGTTTGCTTCAAAACTTTTGAAGTCAGTGGTCATCTTAGGACCTATAACCTTGCCCAGCTTTGATTCTGCTGCTGATTCTCTTGTCTATCCTGGTGATGAGGAGCCAGTTTAGTCCTTATTGTATACTGAGTTCTCATTTACTCAAACAAGATTGTATTCTCTTTTTATTATTGTCTGTCCCAGGAACATGGTTGACCTTGAATGAATGGTTTACATGAGTCTCTTCTCACCTTCCACAGAAACAAGCCAGAGTGCAAGACCATGGCCTGTAGAAATCCATAGAATCTGATTTGACCTTTGTTTGTTTTTTGGTAGACTCGATTTGTACATTCAGGGCAGTTTAAAGGCACATAAATGGTGCATCAGATAGAAGATAAAGCATCAGACCTGGGGTTAGCCCAGACCTGAGCTCAAATCTAGCCTTACACATTTCCTAGTTGTGTGACCCCGGGAAAGTCACTTAACCTATATTTGCCTTAGTTTCCTCTTCTGTAAAGAATGTGGATAATAATAGCACCTACCTCCCAGGATTGTTGTGAGGATCATATGGGATAATAGTTGTAATGTGCTTAGTACAGTGCTTGACCCCTAAATGCCATATAAATGTTAGTTGTTGTTGTTGTTGTTGTGGTTACATGCCGAAAACTTCCCATGGCTCTATAGTATGTTTAGAACTTGACGTTATTAAGTTTATTGAAAGCCTTTAATGAGAGATTAATCAATACAACAGATCTTTCTGTGATTGCTGTGTCACTTCAATGACCAGTTTTTATCCTACACATGCCATTTATTTGAGATTTATATCCATTGTGTGCATATTGAGAACTCACAATAGGTGCCAAAGTGACCAACTTGAATTTATCATTGCCAATTACAATATTGTTCTACCCCATCTATATACACTTTTAGGTAACTTCTACTTTCTAAATATCACTTCCCTACAACCTGTTTTTTTATTCCTATCTCCTGTTGTGAGACTTTTGTTTTCTTTGGAATCCACAAATTTTGTTACTCTGAACTGCACTGGGGTTCCTGGTTCTTTGCAGTCTGATCACCTCATCTTGACTGTCAGTTTTGACCATGGAAACCCAAAATCATGGAATTGATGTCAGGTTCCTCAACCATCCACCATATATATAAATTCCTTCTTCAGCATCCTTGAAAGATGCTCATCCAGTCATTGCTTGGATACCTCCAGTGATGTATCCATTACTTAATGAGATAGCCCATTTCGTTTTTTGTTTTAGACAACTGACTGAAAGATGACCCTTTGCCTTATAGACTAATAAGAAGACCAAGTTCAGTTGATTTCATGTTGTGGAGTGTCCATTACGTTTTTTTAAGCTATACTTTTGATTCACAAGTTCCATTTACATTCAGTCCATTTTGTTCATCCCCCCTCCCCCATGAGGCAGCTTCAAGGAAAAGTCTTTTTCCTCAAGAAACACAGTTTCTGCATGGCCAGTCTTTTGGGTTGAGTCTATTTGATAATCCCATGGCAGAATGAAAGAAACATTCAGGGTTACAAATGCCAGCAGAACCTGAATCCTCAGAGACTACTTTAACCCCTGCTTTAATCTTTCACAAAGCAAAAAGAGACAACAGAGGGAAAAATTTAATATTCTCATTGCAATTTTCTGTATATGGTTGGAGGGGAGAGAGAAGAAAGGCCAAAGTACTGTCACCTTTTATGTCTTGAGAGAAGTCACACAGTGCAAGAATATGACGGAGTCCTCAGTTGAAGAATGGCAGAAAGTTTTGATTGTGTTCTCTGAAATCTGTGGTTGACCCTACCCAATGGGAATATTAGTGTTGAAAGAAAGAAAATTACTGGCTCTTGGGTACCACCTGGTAATCTAAAGCATGTTTACAAAGATTACTAAATGCAATGTTAATCTAATTAGAAAGGACTTTTCTTGCTTGTATTAACAGGCAATTAGACTATATTTTAGCACACTGAAGATACATTTAGCCCTACAAACATAAATTCGTAATTGTTTAATTGCAAATTGGGCATAAAACCTTGAATTTTCTTCTATGTATGTTTCAACTATCTTTTTTTTTAAAGTAAGTTTGAGTCTAAAATTGCTAAGCAGATGCTTGTGTTCCCTATTCTTTTACAAAATTCCTTTAAGTCTGGGATAATATGTATCATTTAGCTACTCTTTGGTGTAAACCCAAAGCCAAAAGTAAAACAAATTCCAGACAAATGTATATCAGCTACTCACTCTCATCATCTTTACCCTAAGACCTGAGGCATAATTCTCCTGTGGCTCTGTAGTGTTTCTTAACTACAGCAATACCATGCCTTTGTTAAACATCGCAACTATAATCTTACCAGAAGGATAGTGTCATCAAACATCTATGGCACATATGAATGTGATTAAATTTAAGTGCAATTAAATTGTATATGTAAGACAGGAATGGGGAAGTAAAAATAATGAAAATATCACTTTGAAATCTTAGCTTTGTTTTGTCAACTAGAAATATATTCTTATGAATGGCATCCCCAAGGCTCTCAACATTATCATAAATATTGAAAATGGAAACTATGGTTAATTCATATGGTCTAAAAATATTCCATCCATTTGAAAAGGAACTGAAAATACTGAATTGTTAAAACAAATGACTGCATTATGTTTCTTTTTCCTGGCCTAACTGTGTAGCCTTGGCTATGCCTTTAACCTCTATAGGTCTCAGTTTCCTCATCCATTCCAGTTCTAATATTCTAGAAATTTGCGATTGTTAACAAGTATATAAAAATTAATGAGAACTATAGATGACAAGGTAGCTAGGTGGCACAGTGGATAGAGTGCTGACCTTGGAGTAAAGAGGACCTAAGTTCAAATCCAGCCTCTGACACTGACTGGCTATGTGATGCTGAGCAAGTCTTTTAACCTTGTTTGCCTCAGTTTCCTCATCTGTAAAATGAACTGGAAAAGAAAATAGCAAACCACTCCAGTATCTTTGCAATCTATTAGATTGTTGACTCTTTCCCCAAGCTGTAGCAGTAATTAAAAATCCAGGCCACAGCCAAGAGAACCTCATTCCTTCCCTGGGGAAATGACTTGGTTAACCAAGCAGCAAAAACTGCAACTTTAACTCCTCAGACTCCTGAGGGAATAGCACCCATAATACAGGTCTCTTTGGAACTTTCACTTTGCCCCATAAGTACAGCCTTAGTATATCCATCTTGCGCTGAAGGCCTGCCTGTGACTCTTAGCCCTAGAAGAGAAGAAATAGCCACTGCCCAGAAAAAAATGCTTATCAAAGAGCAGGGAAAACTTCAAAAGGAGAGATGTGAACTTGATAAGACTATGGGATTATGGGTTAGAAGTTTTCACAGGGTTGCTGCCACTCCTTATGAGATGTGCCCCACCTGCCCCAAGAACAATGCATCCAAGCTGTGCAGCCAGTCCATGGACAGTTTCTTCTCCCAGATGCACTCTTTGAAACCCGGCAGGTGGACTTCAATCACTTGCTACCTGTCCGTGGTTATAGATATGTTTGGTGATGGTCTGTATGTTTCCCTGATGGGTAGAAGTGTTTTCTTGTCATACTGCCACAGCTTCTGGGTTAATAGAAATCCTCTTAGGAAAAATCATTCCATTATGGGGTGTTTCTAAAGAGATACATAGTGATAGAGGTACCCATTTCACAGGAGCTTCATTAGCTAAGCTACTTTCATCCTGGCCAATCGCTCAGCACCTCCATTGTGTCTATCACCCCCAGGCATCAGGAATGGTTGAAAGAGTTAATGAGATACTGAAAACCTCATTGCTAAACTCTCTGAGAAGCTAGGCATCCCCCGGCCCAACGCCCTTCCTTTGACCTTGTTGGGCATTAAGTCTAGAGCTTTGGGATCCCTATTAGATGGTAACGGGATGCTCGATGCTGCTGTCCCCGTGGGAGGGAAGCAGAGCAACCCAAGGCTCCATCCTACAATACTGCATCGGGGTGACTCAGACAATGTCAGAGACTTACCAACTTGTCTCACAGGCTCATTCTTTAGAAATTCCAACCGAGACTCAACCCCTGATCCAACCGGGTGACCGGGTCTACTGGAAACACCATAACTGAAAAACACTCCTTTGAATAACAGTGGGAAGGCCCCTTTGATGTCCTGCTCATCGCTCTCACTGCGACTAAACTCTGGGGAGTGGAGTCCTGGATCCGCCTGTTGCACCTCAAAAGAGCAGTACTGCCCACCTGGATCATGGAACCCATGGGTGACCTGACCCTAAAAGTTAAGCAGGGTCCAAAGCAGACAACATCTTAGGTGGGCAGCTGTTCCCAAGACTCCAGAATGAGAAGAAGACAACTACAGAAGCAGGCCATGGACCCAAGAAAGTGGACGTGGTCTGAGGTTTGCAGTTATCGCCTTTATGAAGTAAGCATTTTCTTCCTTGCTACTATAGCAGTCTCTGGCCTCTCATTTTCCAAAATACTTGTCCTATTCCTAATCTCTTCCTTCTGGTCGACAGGCTTATATACCTCACTCCCACTGAACCACCCACTCAGGAGCCCAATATAATGCTTCTCTAAAACACTCCATTTATCTGACTGTTGGGCATGTTATTCAAGCTTCCAACCCCTTGAAGCTTTAGCCCAAGCTGCCCCATTAGAAGTCTGGATCATGACCCCAGTGGGAGGTTCCATTTTACTGGCCCTCTGAGTCACACTCTGAAAATCCTTGCTCCTCCTCGACATAGAGCAGCAGCTTATGTGAAGGGGGCAGCTAGTGTCCCCTCCTGTTACTTCTATCTCCATTCGCAGAACACTACCATAGTCACAAGCACTGCACTTGCCCAGAAGAAAAAGGAGCACATTAACTGAGAATGAATGAACTTAACAGAAGGTTTTAGGGTTCTCAGAATATCAGTCGATTCCCTACAGGGTCCATTATACTCAGGGGTCTCTCTAGAGGCGCAGGTTCCACTCTGCATCTGGGGCATAAGCAGCAACATAGACCTTCACCTTGTATCATTAAATCCCATGCAAGAAAACACTGATCTTTTACCTTGATAGAGCATACAATCTATCAAAGAGATTCAGTATATACAGAAATATCTTTTTCCATTTTGTAGTTCTTAGTGACTTTCCCTTCAATTACCTTGTATCTAATTTATAGGTCTTGTATATACCTCCTCTGTTAGAACATAAGCTTCTTGAGGTCAAGAAATATTTCCCCTTTGTCTTTGTATCTCTAGCACTCAGCACAATGCTTGATATAAGGTAGAGGATTAATAATTTTTTGTTGATTGATAGTTGTCTTAGTATTAATTAGAGGTTGATGTACCAAAAACAAAACTAGGGATGATATAGAAGGAAATAAATAGAGAAAGTTTCTCATCTAAAAGATAAGGAGATGAGAAAAGAGGTACTGGGTATCTAGTTGGTGAAATATTTGTTTTATGCACTCCTATTTTATTGTTTTGAAGAAACTGGTGTAAGAAGAAAGAAAACTGGTGAATTATCTGAGGGTAAGGGCTTACTGCTTCTATAAAATGCTTCAGAAAATATTATTACTAGCATTTCATCCACTTACAGAAGGGATGAGAAATTACTTCTCTTTTTCAAAATTGCTATTTGGGAAGGAAAAAAAACTGCATCCATTCTTGTCCTTTTTGGTCCCCATGACATTTTAGCTACAGTTGATAAAATAATATGAACATTTACATAGTTGATACAACAATCTACCTATGCAGAAATGTTAAATATTTTAGTCACGCAAGATTCCACTGATACATTCTACTAAATATATGAGGATAAATTTAAAAGTATCAATGTTCCAATCACAGATTCACCAGTACTTGGATTTATTCAACAGCTATGCAAATGGGACACACATTTATAACTGCAACTTTCCATAGAGCTAATGAAGTAAAACATAATTCATATCTCCAAAACTAAATGCAAAAATAAGGAAAGAAGAAAAAAGCATTAGACATCCAAACAGTATTGTTGCTTTGTACATTAATCATAATGTTCAGTATGTGGCAAAGAATAACTCACCTCCTGGCTGATTAACACAACAGAAAGGTGTGGGTAAGAAAACTGAACCTGCTGTTTAACCTCAAGCTACCTTGCTGCAGACCTAGGATAGAACCTTGAGAATTTCTGGCATGGAACTTTTGCTTACTCGGGAAAATAAAACAATATGCTACCTGGGTGTATACTCTGTGTTATCCCTACTTAGCTCATTTTCCCCCAGAAATAAGAAAGTGAGAATGGAAAAGACTCACATATGGGAGGCATAGAAGGGAATAGGGTGTATTTCTTCAAAGATGGGGCCGGGGCAAATTACCATTCATTTGGAGTACTGTGGTACATCTCCTCTTTTGTCTATCTTCAATCTACTTTCATTATGGACCAAGGGGTTTTGGTGGAGTAAGAAGAGATGGGCTTGAGTCCAACATTTTCATCTTCCTGATAAAGTGGGGTCTCAAAGTGGCAGGAGAGTTATTTTAAGAAATTCCTTCAAGATATACCACCTTTTAGCAGATATTAAAAATGATATTATAGATGTGATAGTGACTACCCTAGCCTATACTTCCTGAATTCCAGGTATGTTGCATTTTACTTCTCCACCAGGGTTCTGTAGTAGTCTTTCTTTTTCTCCCCCACCTCCCCCCCACTTAATAGTATTTTATTTTTTCAAATTACATGTAAAAATAGTTTTCAACATTTACTTTTATAAGATTTTGAGTTCCTTGTTTTTTCTCTCTCCCTCCCCTCCCCCTCCCCAAGATGGCATGCAATGTGATATAGGTTATACATGTACAATCCTATTAGACTTCTTTCCACATTAGTCATGTTGTGAAGGAAGAATTAGTACAAAAGGGAAAAACCACGAGAACTGTATTTCCCTCCATCCATCTTTCTCACCTCCCCCCTTCCTCATTTATTCTGTTCTCTCTCTCCTTTCACCCTGTTCATCTTGGCTCTTGGCTCTGCCGAGTGTCTAGAGTAGTCTTTTTTTGTGAAGCAATTGGGGTTAAGTCACTTGACCAGGGTCACACAGGTAGTATCAAATGTCTGGTCTGAGACCAGATTTGAACTCAGGTGTGCCTGACTCCAGAGCTGGTGTTCTATCCACTGTGCCACCTAGCTGCCCCCTTTTAAAATTTTTTTAAAGTGTCCAGTAGTCTTTTTTTTTAATATGTTTTAATGCAAGATTTAAATTATTTCTCCTCCAGCTCTTCATAAAATTATTCTGTTTCTGGTGCACATAGCTCTATAAATTATTTAGGCATTAATAAGTGAAAATTACTGCCTTCTGAAAATACTCTGATATTTTGTCTAAGAAAGTAGATGAATGTCCACTGTGTATTTCTTGTCCTTTTTGACCTGCTTTGAGAGATACCTACTTTCCCAGTTGGGATTTAAAAAGAAATTATAGTTTGCATGAAATTCTCATTCTTATACATGTTTTATACTTTCTGCCTAGAATGGTTCCCAATACATTGTATTGTTCAGTCATTCAGTCATGTCCAACTTTTCATGATCCCAAGGACCATAACATGCTAATACTATCCGTGGGGTTCTCTTGGCAAAGATACTGGAGTGGTTTGCCATTTCCTTCTCTGCTGAATTAAGGCAAATACACATTAAGTGACTTGCCCAGGATCATATAGCTAGTAAGTGCCTGAGGTTGGATTTGAACTCAGGTCTTTTTGACTCCAGGCCCAGTGCTTTATCTACTGAGCCACCTAGCTGTGCTCCTGACACCTTAGAAGTGTTTCCTTCTGATTACCCCCTCCCCCAATCTGCTCTCCCCTCTGTCATCCTCCTGCTCTCTTGTTCCTCCCCCCCCCATTTCCCTGTAGGGTAAGATAGATTTCCATGCCCAATTGAGTGTGTATGTTATTCCCTCCTAAGCCAAATCTGATGAAACTAAGGTTCACTCATTCCCTCTCACCTTCCCCTGTTTCCCCTCCACTGTAAGAGCCTTTTCTTTTCTGTTTTGTGTGAGATAGTTGACCCCATTCTACTTCTCCCTTTCTCCTTCTCCCAGTATAATCCTCTCTCATCCCTTGATTTTATTCTCCAGATATCACCCCTCCATTTTCAACTCACTCTGTGCCATCTATCTATCTATCTATCTATCTATCTATCTATCTATCTATCTATCTATCTATCTATCTATCTATCTATACATACATACATACATACAATTTTTCCCTCCAACTACCCTAATGCTGACAAAAGTCTAATGAGTTACAAATATCATCTTTCCATGCAAGAATGTAAACAGTTCAACCTTAATAAGTCCCTTATGATTTCTCTTTCCTGTTTACCTTTTCATGTTTCTCTTGAGTCTTGTATTTGAAAGTCAAATTTTCTATTCAGCTCTGGTCTTTTCCTCAAGAATGCTTAAAAGTCCTCTATTTCACTGAATGACCATTTTTCCCCCTGAAGGATTATACTCAGTTTTGCTGGGTAGGTGATTCTTGGTTGCAATCCTATCTCCTTTGCCCTCTGGAATATTATATTCCATGCCCTGTGGTCCCTTAATGTAGAAGCTGCTAAATCTTGTGTTATCTTGATTGTGTTTCTACTATACTTGAATTGTTTCTTTCTGGCTGCTTGCAATATTTTCTCCTTGACCTGGGAATTCTGGAATTTGGCTACAATATTCCTAGGTGTTTTCCTGTGGGGATCTCTTTCAGGAGGTGATCATTGGATTCTTTCAATTTCTATTTTGCCCTCTGGTTCTAAAATTTCAGGGCAGTTTTTCTTGATAATTTCTTGAAAGATGATGTCTAGGTTCTTTTTTTGATCATGGCTTTTAGATAGTTCAATAATTTTTAAATTATTTCTCCTGGATCTATTTTCCAGGTCAGTTGTTTTTCCAATAAGATATTTCACATTGTTTTCTATTTATTCATTCGTTTGAATTTGTTTTACATTGTCTTGATTTCTCATAAAGTCACTAGCTTCCAATTGCTCCATTCTAATTTTTAAGGAAGTATTTTCTTCAGTGAGCTTTTGGTCTTCCTTTTCCATTTGGCTAATTCTGCTTTTTAAGTCATTTTTCTTCTCATTGGCTTTTTGGACCTCTTTTGCTACTTGGGTTAGGCTATTTTTAAAGGTATTATTTTCTTCAGTATTTTTTGGGTCTCCTTTAACAAGCTGTTGACTTATTTTTCATGATTTTCTTGCATCACTCTCATTTCTCTTCCCAGTTTTTCTTCTACTTCTCTTACTTGATTCTCAAAATCCCTTTTGAACTCTTCCATGGCCAATTCATATTTTTCTTGGAGGCTTTGGTTGTAGGAGCTTTGACTTTTTTGTCTTCTTCTGATTGTATGTTTTGATCTTCTTTGTCACCACAGAAAAATTCTATGGTCTGACTTTTTTGTGAAGTTTGCTGATGATCCCAGCCAATTACTTGAGTTTTAAACTATTTGTTAAGGTAGGGGCCTGCTTCCAGTGTGGAGAATGTACTGTCCCAAGCTTTGGGGGTTTTGTGCAGCTGTTTTCAGAGATATTTCTAGTGACCTGTACATTCTTCCAAGGTGGTATGATCAAGGGTGAGGTGTTTACTCCTTTCTTGGCCTGTGCTCTGGTCTATGAGTGACCACAAACATTTTTCTGCCTTGGAACCATGAGGAGGATTCCCTTTCCACCACCACTACAAGTTCCACTACACCAGCATCCTTGTCGCCCCAGGACTACCACCCAGGACTGCAACCAGATCTAAGCACAAGCAAAGCAAGAGAATCCTGCCTGAGCACCAGCAAAGAGATCCCTGCAATCCCCATCTGATAAGCCACTTGATTCCCTCACAGTCTTTGCCATGGAAGCTCCTGTACCAGCTGCTGCCCCTGGGCCACGTGCAGGACTGGGGCTGCGACCGAGCTTCTCTGTCACCGCAGTCACAGACTTTTCCTACTGACCTTCTAAGTTATCTTCGGTGTTTGTGGGTTGAAAAGCCTTAAAACCACCATAGCTGCCTGTGATTCCTTCCTCTGAGGCCTGCTCCAGGTTTGCTGAGGTCTGTTTTGCCTGCACGCCCATCCCAAATTGCATTCCTCTCCCTGCCTGGCATGATATACCTTTATGTTCAAACATCCAGGTTTCTTGGGCTGAAAATTTGCTTCACTCTGTCTTTTTGTGGGTTCTGCTGCTTTAGAATTTGTTTAAAGTCATTTTAACAGGTATTTGGAGGGATTTGGGGGAGAGCTCAAGCAAATCACTGCTTTTACTCTACCATCTTGGCTCTACCTAAGTGTCTAATAGTCTTAAAAAGACTTAAGGTTTCTAGTTTCTTCAGCTCCCACTAATTGTGTTGTCTCAGTTTTAGGGGTCTCCTGTACTCCATTTCACTTAACCACATAACAGTGAGACTAGCTTTTACAAAGGAATATTCACTCAAAGTTGTAGGGAGAACAAAGGTACAATCATTCTGCTGCACCCCCCCCCAGTACTTATGGGCCATAATTTCTTCCTACATTATTTCATTTTTTGGAGAGGGGAGGGAGGAATCAGGTTCCTAGGTATACCAATTTCTAAGTCCAAAACCCCCTTGGGTTTCCATCCTGGCACCCTAGCTTCTCAGAACTTCCCTGCCAGGCTGGCAACAACATCTAGCCTGAAATCCTGTGCTCCAAGATCCCCACAAGTCAGATCTGAGTTGGGAGGCTCTTTTGCCTCTGCCTAATTCCAAAAAGGATGAATAAAACAGATCAGAATAAAATTCTAAGCTCATTTCTTGGGGGCAATAAGGCCTACAAAAGAGATAGGGGTGAGAGAATTCCTTCCTTTCACTCTGCTGAGTTCCTGGCATCCATAATGTGGGTCAATGGGCCTTTAACCCCTTGGATACTGAGAGAGAGTGAGTGAGAGAGAGAGAGAGAGAGAGAGAGAGAGAGAGAGACAGAAAAAGAGAGAGAGACAGAAAAAGAGAGAGACACAGAGAGAGAGACAGACAGAGAGAGACAGAGACAGAGAGAGAGAAACAGAGAGACAGAGACAGAGACAGAGACTGCCCCAGTCTAGTAGTTTTTTTAAAAAAATGCTGTCTTTTCTTCTGTGTAGGTAAGGGAAAGAAGCTATTCCCACCCACTTGGTAGGGGAATAGAGAATGTCATTTTCCAGAAGCAAGTAGGTCCCTGACATTTCCTACATGGGTGCCTTCAAATTAGAGTGATCTGAACACATTCAAGGCAAATACTTATCACATAGCCTAAGAATTTTTTTACATTTTAAAACAAAATTTAAAGCTTTTCATAATAATCATAAAAAAATTTCCTCAAAATTGCAATTGAATACCCTAGTTCTTGCTTTTCAAATTAAAACCAACAGCAAACATATATTTATGCCATTCCCACAGAACTTCCCTCTCTAGTCATTTATATTTAATATTGCTTTGTTAACATTAATGTGCATTAATAAATTTCCTACAACTTCTCTGGTAGTGCAACTCCCCAATACATATTTCTTTCATAATATATACTGCATCTGTTTCTCATAATCATAAATTATATTATATACATATATATGTATATTAGTAGCAAAGAGGTAACAAGTAATTCTTTCACCTCAGGCAAAAACAGCTGGGGTGGGGAACACAGGACAGTACAGCTGTAGAGAAGGGTATGGCCCCAGCTCTTACCTCTCTCTACCCACAGGAGCAAGGGGACAGGGAAGCTCTAGGAGTAGAGTACTACACATCAATATGAACTGGTGGAGAACCACGAGACAAAGTACAGAGATGGAAGCCAACTCCATCATTATGTCAGCATCTGGAAGAAAGCAACATTTGTCCATTACAAGTTATAACTTTGCTTAATAGGACTGAACTTTGCTCATTACAAATGGATTGAACCATTTATTGAAATATTTAGCTGTTCTAATTTGGCAAAGAAAAAAATAATTTTCCTTGACTTTTCTATCAACAACAATGATAAATAAATCATTCTGCATATCTTTTGCCAAAAAATGAAGAGTTCATTTAAGGTTTGGGGATTCCTGATTGAGTCAAGAGCATAGAACATGCCATTTTTGTCTCTATCTCAAGGGTTTTGAGAAATCTTAATAGCAGTGGACCCCCTCAAGAGTGATGAGGCAAAACTATGAATTTTCATTTTTCCAAGGAGAAGGAACCAGGATATTTGAGGATATCCACTAGCAGTATGTCCTCTGCCACTGTATGGGACCTAGGATTTTAGATTCTAGCACCAATCATATTCTTTTGAAGGGGGAGGAATATAAAAACAGTGAAGGGGCAAGAAAGTTTCTTGATCTTTAGGATGAAACTCTTAGTAGACTTACTCTCTGGAAATTTGACCCTGCTTTAGGGTCCTTCCCTGCCTGAAGATCCTTCTCAATCTTACAAGTACTTCACTCCATAGTTCCCTCAACTCCACTTCCAGCTGGACCACCAAACCTGACCTTGATTTTGAATCCTGGTCTCTGTATGAAAAGTAGCCTCCTCTCTGCTAGTCTCCAAGGAAAGAAAGGGGTTCTGAAAAGATGGGGTAAGGTGAACAGAGTCAAGGGTCAGGGGAAGAGTAGAGATACCTAGGGTAATGGGAGTCAATCAAAATCACAAAATTTCTACTGTGATCTCTCAAAAACTTTTTCTGATTCCTCCAGTTACTTGAATCACTCTCTCTTTATTTTGTAAGTTTGTGTTTGTATAAAATGTTGTAGACCCTAAGTATAATGCAAGCTCGAGGATAGAGGTTTCTTAATTTTGTTTTTGTATCCATGGTAACTAGCACGATGCCTTGCCCAAAATAAGTGCTTAATAAATGCTTGTTGGATTCAGCTTAATTGATTTTGCCCAGAACTGTATCACATGTTGATATGGGTGGGATGGGGGGAAGGGGAAGAAAATGTTTATTTTTATTTTGTATCAGTAATAGTTTAAGTTAGGGCCATATTTGGAAGCCCATAAACTCAATGCTTTTTACTGATTGTCTCTTCTCCTTCCTCCCTTCCATCTCTACCACCATAATAGCATCGAATCCAGCCCTAGCCTTCTTGGATAGTGTTTTGTGCTTTCTGAACAGATCTCTTCTACCAATATAGCTTTCCTATTTTAATTATCCTAAGTGACTCAAGTGCTACACCTATTAGAATATTTGCTTAATAACAAAAAATTATTCTTGGAGCCAGTAATGCCTTAAATCAAAAAAAAAAAAACTCTTGAGGACTGAAATTTTTACTTAACGGTTGTAGGAGATGTTTTCGTACTTCCTTTTCTATTTGACCAGTTCTACTTTTTAAGGAGTTGTTTTCTTTTCCCAAGCTGTTGACTCTTCTTTCATGATTCTCTTGCATCACTCTTGTTTCTTTTTAAAAATTTTTTTATACTTCTCTTATTTGATTTTTAAAATCCTTTTTGAGCTCTTCCAAGAGGACTTTTTGTGCTTGAGATCATATTCATCTTTGAGGCTTCACATTTTCACATTGTTGTCCTCTTTTGAGCTTGTGTTTTGATTTTCCCTGTTGCCATAGTAGCTTTCTATGGTCAGAGCTCTTTTTTTGGTCATTTCCAGCTTATTTTGTGACTCCTAAATTTGAGCTCTGCTCCTGGGGTTCAGGGGTCATTGTCCCAAGCTTCTTGCACTGGGGGAAGGGGCCTGGTCACTGGATTTCTGCACTGGGGCCCCTAGGACTGGCAGTTTGCCCACTTCACTGGAGTGGCCTGGCCTAGTTACATCTGTTGTGCTGGGAGTTCCAGGGCTGTCAGTTTGCCTGCTGCACTAGGGCTGGCTTGCTGTGCTGCTGACCTGCTGACCTGCTGAGCCACAACCAAAGGTCTCAGTTGTTGATCTGTGCTGTGGCTAAGAGCCTCCTGCTGGCTCATCTGGACACCACCTGTGCTGGACTGTGATCCCCTGGTACCCAATGACACAGACCTTTTATGAAGTCCTTCTAAGTTATCTTGGCCTGGAGAGTTGTTTTGCTCCATCTTTTTGTAGTTTTTGTTGCTCCAGAATTAATTTAGAGGCTTCATTTAAAGTTGTTTTGAGGGAAAGTGTGGAGAGCTCATGCAACTTTCTGGCTTTTCTCTGTCATCTTGGCTCCACCTCTCCCCCAAGAGATGTTTTTGAAGGGAGGATGAGGGATGGTCTTTGTTAGTACCTTTCAAACCACTCTGCACATGTTTGTATATGTATATACACATATACAGTTTCATATGACTCTTTGTCACACAACAGTTTGAGATGCATATGCTGAGTGGTATAAGGATATAATGTTTCTTCACTTTCCCTTTGTTCCATACATTTTTCCCTCTGCAGTCTCCATTTGTCTTTCCTTTCCTTTCTCTCATTTTTCCCCCAAGGATAAGGTAGATGAGTATTTTTTCTTCATCTCAAGATAGTAGGGAATGGATGAAGTCAGGATGCAGATAGGACAATCATCCCCATATAGTCTTTAAAGTACCTTTAAGGTAGTTGAACCTTAGGTTATGTTACTCTGTGCTGGGAATAGGGGTAGGTGTAGATTTTGTCCCTATATGAAAACTGGTTGTCACAAGACCCAAAATACATCACCATTTGTTAATGGTCTACTTCTTCCAGATACTTCCCGGCAGTGACCAAGCTGGCAAACTAAGCCGTATATCTCTATTAAAAATTGAATGTTTTTCCTTCTTAGATCACCCCAACTGGAGATTCAGCCATTAATAACTAATTGACATTGGCTTGAATTAATTTATCCTGAAGGTAAACCTGTAACTGAAGAATGGCTCATAAGAATATTTCATGTTCAGTTTTCTAATTCCGTTGTCTTAGTTACAGATTAGGAAAAGTATGAGAGAAAATTGATTACTCAGAGGTGCATGACTATGATTCATCATTGAGTTCAGAAAGGAGAAGATGTCTGAGCTATTGCTGCTATTTGCTTCCTTAAAAGCAAATTGGGTTTAGACAACATAATCATTTGATTGCATGATAGCCCTTGGCTGAACAAATACTCACTTTCATCCTACTCCAAATGGTAACATTTTCTCAATCAGAGATAATAGGATCAACTTTCATTGAGGTGCTCTCTCATTTATTTTCTCATTTGTTAACTACATGGAGTATTTATAGTTTCATATTTTATTACTGTGTCAAACTGCTTGGAAACCTGAACAAATGAAACTTTTCGTGTGTTTTTCTCTAAGCTGTCCTGGTTCAAAACATGAAGATGCTGGCCAAAAAAAGCCATTTCTTGGCTTCATCAGGATATTATATATGTTAGGTTTGGCTTTGCATATCTGTACATACATGTATTTGTATTTCCAAATAGTCCAGACTCTCTGAACTTGTTCCACCATAAGGCTCAAGAAACAAACAAAAAAAACTTGGAAGTTTGTTTTGGACCAGTGGTGGGGAACCTGCAACCTTGAGGCCACATATAGCCCTCTAGGTTCTCATGTGTGGTCTTCACAAGGGGAATTGTTCTGTGAAGTTTGGATTCAGTCAAAGGGCCACACTTGATGACCTACAGGACCACATGTGGCCTCAAGGCTGCAGGTTCCCCATTCCTGGAGAAAGCTATTGCCATTGATGGCAATGTGATAGAGGGGAACTAGAACTAGCTCCAGATTAAATCCCACCTCTTATGGCTATTACTTGTATGATTGGTCAGTAATTTAGTCAAGCCTAACTCTTTGTGATCCAATGGACCTTAGCACTCCAGTCCCTTTTATCCTCCACTATCTCTCAAAGTCTGTCCAAGTTCACGTATGTTGTTACCATGACATCATCTATCCAATTCATCCTCTGCCATCTCTTTTTTCTTTTGCCTTCATTCTTCCCAGCATCATGGTCTTTCCCAATGAATCCCATCTTTTCACTATGTGGCCAAAGTATTTAAGCTTTGGCTTTGATATTTGACCTTCCAGTATTGACTCATTTGATCTACTTGCCATTTAAGGGACTCTCAAAAGTCTTCTCCAGAACCACAATTCAAATGCATCAATTTTGTGATGCTCAGTTTTCTTATTGTCCAACTGTCATGGCCATACATTGCTACTGGAAAAGCCATAGCTTTGACTATATAGACCTTTGTTGACAAGGTGGTGTCTTTGATTTTAGTATGCTGTCCAGATTTGACATAGCTTTCCTTCTAAGAAGCAAGCATCTTTTAATTTCATGACTTTGGTCACCATCTACAGTGATCTTTGAGCCCAAGAATATAAAACCTGACACTGTGTCCATTTCTTCTTCTATTTGTGAGGAAGTGATAGGACCAGTTGCCAAGATCTCAGTTTTTTTAATGTCAAGCTTCAAGCCAGCTTTTATACTCTTTTCTTTTATCCTCATAAAGAGGCTTCATAATTCTTCACTTTTTGCCATCAGAGTGGTATCTTCTGTACATCTGAGATTATTGATATTTCTCCTGGCATCCTTAATACCAACTTTTGATTCATTCATCTTGGCATTTCTAATTATGTACTCTGCATATAAGTTAAATATACAAGAAGACAATATACAGCCTTGTTGTATTCCTTTTCCCATCTTAAAACAATCAGTTGTTCTAACTGTTGCTTCTTGACTTCCATACAGATTCCTTAGAGACAAGTAAGATGATCTGGTATTCTTAGTCTCTTTGAGGACTTGCCACATTTTGTGGTGATCCACATAGTCAAAGGCTTTAATGTAGTCAATGAAGCAAAAGTAGATGTTTTTCTGGAGGTTGCACAGTTGATAGAGTGTTGGATCTGATGTCAGGAAGACTCATCTTCCTGAGTTTAAATCTGGCCTTAGATACTTGCTAGCTGTGTGACTCTGAGCAAATCAGTAAACCCTGCTTGCCTCAGTTCCTCATATGTAAAATGAGCTGGAGAAGGAAATGCTAAACTACCTCCAGTATCTTTACCAAGAAAACCCCAAATGGTGTCACAAAGAATCAGACATGTCAGAAACAACTCAACAACAAGAAGTATGCATAAAATTAGGCACTGCAAACATGAAGACAAAAGTGAAACTTGTTTGTCTTTGAGGAGCTAGCATTCTACTGGTGAATATCATATTTATACAGATTAAAAAGAGAGAATATATTTAAAGTTATACAAAATAATTTCAAGCAAGAGAGTGCATTAACAACTGGGGACCTTACAAAAGGCCTTAGGTATTTGGCAGCACTTGTGCTATGCTTTGAAGAAAGTGAGAAATTTTAAGAGACAAAGATGAGGAAAGAGTACATTCTAGACAAGAGGAGTCATCTGTGCAACACTATTGAGGCAGGAATAAAATGTTGCTTATAGGAAAAGATGGAATGAAAATTTCATGAAGGGCAGAGATATGTCAAAAATTGGAAAAGTAAGCGGGCACGAGAAATTAAAGAGCTTTGGATGGTAAGCTGAGGAGTTTGTAATTTGTCCTAGAGGTAATAGAGAGCCACTGAAAATTTTTGAGGTGTGATGATTAGATCTATTTTTAGGAATGTCACTTTAGAAGCTCATAAGTTTGCAACTGGGATGGATATCAGAGGTCATATATTTCAATGCACCCATTTCAGGTGAGGAAACTGAGGTCCAAAGTGGTTAAATTACTTACTAAGATCACATGAAAATTAAATTTAAGAGCTGGAATACAAACCCAGATCTCATGTCTCCTGATCCAGACTGTACCATGCTGACTGGATTTTCAAAGAGAAAAACTGGAAGCAGAGAGAACATGAAGGAGACTATTGCAATAGAGAGGATGAAGGACAGAACTATGTTAGAGGCTAAATTTATGGAGAAAGGTAATGGATTTAAGAAATGATATGGTGGTTAAATATATAAGATTTGGCAACTAATAGGATATGGAGGATGAGGGAGAGGGAAAGGTCAGTGATGACTTTGAGATTTCACAGCTAGGTAACTGGAAGGATAATATTGGCCTTGACAGAAACAATAAAATTGGTAGAAAGATGGGTTTAGTGGAAATCCATTTTGACTGTGTTGAGTTCACTATGTACATGGCACATTATGATGGAAATAGCCAGATGGCAATTGAAAATATGGAACTTGAATGGAGAGAGATGAAAGCTGGATATATAGGTTTTGGAATTATCTACATAGAGATTATAGTTGAGCCTATGGGAACTAATGGAGAAACTATACAGAAAGAGAAGAGGACCCAAGATAGAGCTTTAGAATTAGTTAGAAACAGGATGATGGTGCAGCACAGGAAACTGATAAAGAACTATCAGATAAGTAGGAAAAGAGAGAGAATTGTTATGAAAATCAAGAAAAGAG
This sequence comes from Vombatus ursinus, assembly GCF_900497805.2. NCBI lineage: Eukaryota > Metazoa > Chordata > Mammalia > Diprotodontia > Vombatidae > Vombatus > Vombatus ursinus. The sequence goes on along the minus strand of NW_020941197.1, from coordinate 3,351,645 downwards.
TGTCTAGAAGAAAAGAGTGGTTGGTAGGATCAAATTTGACAGAGATCAAATAGAATGAAGATTCAGAAAAGAGAGACTCTAGAGTAAACTCTGTTTGCCTCAGTTTCTTCATCTGTAAAATGAGCTGGAGGAGAAAATGGCAAACCACTTCAGTATCTTTGCCAAGAAAACCCCAAAAGAGGTCACAAAATGTCAGTCACAACTGAAACAACTGAACAACAAGAGAAAACCATCTTAAAGTATTATTCCTAGCAGAATCCTGGTCAGCATTTCAAGGCTCATGGTCATTTTGGAAGTGACTGTCCAGAGCCATATATGGTACAACTCCTCTCCCCCACTCATTCATCTTATGTTTCTCACCTAGATTACTCAAAAGCCTGAATGCAGGGTGGACAAATTTTGTGAGGTGAATGTGCCTTGTTATTGCTTATCACTAGACATTGATCACTACTCCCAAATTGTGACGGGGTAGATACCATATTTTTAAGAGCAGTCAGCACTCTGATCCTTCTTCAAGTACCTCAAATCCATGTTCCTGCAAAAGTTCACCTATCTTTGCATCATGCTAGAAATGGATGCCATAGAGGCAGATGTTGAATAGAGTCTACAAGCATTTCACTGATTAAATTTTTTGACTGGGTGAAAGAATATTAGGCTCCCAGAGTTGGATCACACATTGGCAGGATGTTATATTCTCTCAGAATTATGGTACGAAGTCTCAAATGGCATTTTTATTCATAATTATGGTACTTCTCAGACCATATCATTGTGCTTTGGAACTAAAATATTTTGGGAGATAATGGAAAAAATGGAAGATGTATAATATCAGATTACCATCTGAGAGAAGATGGTTTTAACATTGACTGTATTAAATTTATCCACCTTTACCACAAAAGAGTAGTGGCATAAGTTTTGGTAGGTCAGGAGGGGCATGGTGAAAAAAAATGTATTAGGGTATGATTGAAGCAGGTATTTTGTTAGCTCAGGGTTGATGTTGGGATGAATGAGGCACTCGTAGGTCAATGAACAATTAACAAAAGAAAGTTTACTTAGTCCTGACATAGGATATTTGGCAAGTATACAACAGCCCTTAGCTTAGATAGATGTGCCCCTTTTATCTATATAAAAGAATGCATCTAGACACCAGACCAGATTGCATTCACTTGCCCTGTTTTGGGACATCCACCAAGTCTGAAGGATCCCAATGCCACGTGGATGTTAGGTGACCAGAAAGCCATGTCAGGGAAAGTGGAGGCTACCAGAAAACTGAGTCCATAGATGAGCAGCTTGAGTCTTGCCCCACCCTAGGGTCTACCAATTATAATCTTTGTTGTCTTTTAGGGAAAACTAACCCAAATCATGTTGTAGGGAGGGGAGAAAGGTAGGGAGAAACTCTGGTAGATATCACAATACCTTTTCAAATATTAGAACACTTCCTCCATAGGAATAGACCACTGTAAGTTATTGTGGGATTTAAGGTGAACTGGTATGGGGGGGGTTGACAAGAATTATGTTAGTGATAAATCAGCAAGAATACCCTAAAAAGCCCAGAAATCATGGTAGGTCTTTTATGGTGGTTGGTCATTGTAGTAGGACTGAATACATCATCTTGGGTTCAATTTTAACCCCTCTTTCTACATAATGTATACCCAAAAGGAAGTCTCATGGATCACTGGGCCCATATCTATCTTCTCAATCCTTAGTATAAAGACATAAGGCTTCTTCTGATTGGGCCAGGGTGAGGTCAGCAAAATATCCCCAGAACTGATGAAAGGCCTGGGTCTAGAATATTTAGTAGTTGGGGAGCAAAAACTCAACCAACAGGGCAAGATGGCTGAAAGATGAAGCTGGAATGAAAGTAGGATCTAAGTGCTGTTCTTTTTGCCAAGGTCACTTGTTTTGGGCTCCTCACATCTCAGATTAAGCAACTTAACAAATTGTCTCCTAGCTACCTATGGCATAAATACAGTCTACCTTCTGACTATTTCCCCAGCAATAGCATTTCTGAACCTGGTGTAGAGATCCTGAGGTCTGTGATATTTGGGATGCCTGGCACAGATTTTTCCCGGGAGTGGAGGAGTTGCTCTCTGTGAAAGTTCTGTTAGGTGAACTCCTGAAAGGACACTTCTACTTTAGAAAATTCATCTGTGATGAAGCCTACTAATCCCTCCCAGAAGTGGCTGATCGGGGTGGCCTTGTTCCCATCAGGTTCTTGGCATGCTGCCTGGAAGGTATTCTTATATTTCACAACTGAGCTATGATCCTGATGAAGCTGTCAAAGTCATCATTTGACAGTTTTAGGCTGCAGTCAATCAGCAGATGTTCAGTGTAATTCTACCCTGAAGAGTTCAAAGCTGGCTGGTGGGAATTTGTATGATGTCATGTATAGCTCAGACCCTTGTAATCTGAATATCATAAACCCAACTCTGACTTGGCATGATGATAATTTCTTGGGTTAATGCTTCAGGCATACCCATACTTGAGCCGGGAAATTAGACAAGTTTGTCAGTATTCCCTTTCAATTTATTCCAAGGATCAAGTTAGCTTAATTGATTAAGTGAAGATGGATTTCTTCCTTCAGAATTATCACTTACCCCCATAGGTTAAGTTTCTTTAGTTGTCTTCTAGAATGAAAACTCTATGAGGACAGGGGGTGTTTTATTTTTGTTTCATCTTTGTACCCCTAAATAAAAGTTCCAGAATATGTAGTTCCAGAACAATGATGATGAGATTTCTTTGAGCCCATGCATCATACAGCAGAAGGTAAGCCTCCTGATTGGTCCTGGGGAGCAGAGGATGTTTATGAGAACAAATAATATGGAATCATTCAGAGAAAACCAGAATAACAGTCCCCAAAAGTCAGCCCAAGTTATAAGTAGAAGGGTAAGAAGAGGATGATCAGGAATAAAAGCCAAAAGTTGGTCTGGGTCATTTAGTGGGAAGGCATGAAGACATTAATCAGGAGTCAAGCTCCAAAAACCTGGCCAAGTTTGGTACCTGGATGGAATTAATTAGGATCAAGTTTCAATCAAGGTCCTGCATAAACCACTCACCACCTCACTACTTCTCTTTTCTGCAAATGAGTAAGCTTTTGGATCAATGTAATTATGAGGCACTTACTGTCCCCACTACCTTAAATGTCCTCCCTCTACCTCCTTCCCTACTGAAATCCTGATTTTTAAAACAGAGATCAATTCCCATCTCCATGAAGTCTTCTTGGACAACTACAGTGGTAAGTGATTTCATCCTCCCCCTAATAACATTTCTTGTTCCTTCCACTAACTGGCCTCTTAATGTCTATTTCCCAGTAGTGTAGCTATGTGTGTACAGGTCTTAGGATCATAGATCTAGAATTGAAAGGGGACTTGGAGGTCACCCAATTCAACCTCTTCATAAGAACTTGAGGCCTAAGATGGTTAAGTTACATGTATAAGGTCTTACAGGTAGTAAACATGAGATATGGGATTTAAACCAGGGATTCTTAAACTGAGATTTCTTTCAAAATTGTGTTAATTGTATTTCAATATAATTGGTTTCCTTTTTTAATCATATATACCTTCTTTTACACATTTAAAAACATCATTCTGGGAAGGAATGCATAGGTTTCACCAGACTACCAAAAAGGATCCATACCACAAAAACATTTCAGAGCCCCTTATTTATTTTTTCTTTTTTATATTAATTTATTTTGATTTATCAATAATCACTTCCATATGTTTTTGAGTTTAAAATTTTTCTCCCCCTTCCTCCCCAGCACCCTTCCCAAGATGGAGCACAATCTGATATAGGCTATACATTTACATTCCTATTAAACATATTTTCACATTAGTGATGTTCTAAGTAAAAATTAAAACCAGTAGGAGGAACCATCAGAAAGAGGAAACAAAACTCAACAGAAGAGAAAAAAAATAGCAATTCAACTTCCATAGTTCTTTCTTTGGATGTGGATAGCATTTTCCATCATGAGGCCTCTGGTGATGTCTTAGATCCTTGTATTGCTGGGAAGGGTTAAGTTTATCAATATCAGTCATCGCACAACATGGTTGTTATTATGTATGATGTTCTCTTGATTCTGCTCACTTCACTCAGCATCAGACCATACAAGTCTTTCCAGGTTTTTCTGAAGTCAGCCTGTTCACCATTTCTTATAGCACAATAGTATTCCATTACATTCATACACCACAACTTGCTCAACCATTCCCCAATGGTTGGGCATCCTCTCAATTTCCAATTCTTTGCCACCACAAAAAAGAGCTGCTATGAATATTTTTGTACATGTGGGTCCTTTTCCCATTTGTGTGATCTCTTTGGGATATAGCCCTAGAAGTGCTATTGCTGGGTCAAAGGGTATGCACATTTTTATAGACCCAGATGTCCTTATTTAAACCTAAGTCCTCTAGACTTCTGGAGCCATAAGTCTTTCCACTGTATAGTCTTCTCTCCTTCTCCCCCCTGTTGAGGTTGTAATCACCTAGAGAAATTTACAATTCCATCTTTTATTTCTTTACAGTTGCTACTGTGCCTAGAACAATGGGATATGGTAGTTCACATCTGGAGTGAAAAAAATTGCTTGACATATATCTTCTGATTTGATGCTCTGTGCAATCTCATGAGGCAAGTGCTAGTATTTCATTTTATGTATGAGGAAACCAGAGCTCAAGAAGTTTAAATAACTTGCCAAAGGTCATAGAGGTGTTACGGGTTTGAGGAAAGATTTAAACCCAGATCTTTCTCCAATCAGAGCTAATATCTGATTACCCAATGGGAAAGAGGACCATTTAAATTCAGTTTAAGATGTGATGTAAGCAGATTTAATTGTTTCATATATTGTTGTTCAGTAGTTTCAGTCATGTGGGGTTTTCTTGTCAAAGTACTGGAATGGTTTGTTATTTGCTTCTCCAGATTGTTTTTCAGGATGAGGAATTGAGACAGACAGGATTAAGTGACTTGCCTGGGGTCACATAGTAAGTGTCTGAGGTCAGATTTGAACTCAGAAAGATGAGTCTTCTTGACTCCAGGCTTGGCACTCTATCTACTGTATCATCTAGCTATATAAATATAAATATATATATGCATATATACATGTATATGCATATATATGTATATATATACACATATAAACACATGTATATGTATATATAATTAACTATATATAGTCACTCAATAAAAGTCTTGAGATGATGATTGAAAGGGCTGTTAGGCCTCTAGGATGGAGTTGATGGTAGTGGATTATAATTAGAAATATGCAGAAGTAATAAAAATCTTTTTAATAAATAAAATATGCATTTTTATTTTAAAATACAGGCCCTCAAATGATCATTTTTTCAGTAGCCAAATAAATCTGTTTCCATTAGAATTATAATACCATGGAGGTTTTGAGCAAGAATCTTAGTGATCACATAAAAATGAATATTACATTCTGCTTATAATATGCTTCCCTCACCTCCTTTATTTTATAGAAGAGATTATCAATGCATCTAATCTGTGCGGATTTCATTTGAAAAAGTTCAATGAAGACCATGCCAAATTTTATTGGATTTTACTCATCAAACCAAGAGCTCAACTTTTCATGACATCCATTTGTACCATTTACTCACAGTTTAATAGATCATCTGACGCTGGATGTTAGGGAAGGCCCAAAGTGCCGTTAATATTCCAAATATGTCCCAGGTCACTTGGTTAAGCAACTTTAGAGTCACAAAAGTAGACATTTGGCTTCTACTTGAAGGTCTATTTGACCTCCAATGAGGAGGAAGATACTGGCTTCCTAGGTAGTTGATTCTACTTTTGTGCTTGCTTGATATGAAATACATGTTCCTTCCCTTCCTGTCTCTCTTTTCAATTTGCATTTTAAATGTGGGTGACCAAAATAATCATAAAATTAATTAAATAGCATTTCTAATCCAAGTTCAGTCAAGAAACTCCTTGACGTTTGAAAGAATAGGTGAGAGGGTTTAAACCTGTAGTTTCATTTGTATAGGTAACTGGCTGGTGAGGAAACTCAGTCAGTGTAGCCTGCCATTTTCTCTTCAATGTATAGTATTGGAGAATTGCCTAGAATGCTGATAGTCCAAATGACAGTCAGTTTATGTCAGAAGCAGGACTTAAACCTAGATCTTCCTGGCTATCCACTCTGACATTATTCCTCTCAAATGTTCTTAAAGTTTAAATATCTTCACAGATTGTTAGGGGAGGTGCTAACAATGTGGGATATCCCCAGTGAAAATAAAGGTCAGGGAAATTTTGGGGAAAATAAGAAGAAATTGTTTGTGTTTTATCGTGACAAATTGTTTTACATATACATGACTTTATATTTGATATTTTAGTGGGGAAAACATAGCTAGCAATTAAATTTTCCCATCACATGAACAGTTTCCTATTACACAAAATAGCAGGGTTTTTATGGAGTAGGGAATGGGAAATGCAGCAATGGCATCTTCTATTTATTTAGCACCATTCTTTCTAGAAACTCATTTCATTTCATAAAACCTGGGCAAGGTAGGTAGGTGACAAATGTTATTTTTAGCTAAAGCAGAAAGATGAGGGCCTCTGTGAATTTTTCTGTCAGTTCTTTAAAATGTGTATTAGGATTAGTTCTTTGTTAGGTGTGAGATTCAAATCATCTGTGAGTTTGATAAAGACTAGATTCATTTGTATTGTCCCCAAAGCTTAAATCAAATGGATTCTCACAATATCTCATTCTAATATATATTTTATTTTCCCCCCAATTACAAGTCAAGACAATTTTAGCATTCATTTTATAAGATTTTGAGTTCTAAATTTTTTTCTCTCTCTCCCTCCCTCCTCTCCCCTCTTCCAAAAGTGGTAGGCAATTTGATATAGGTTCTACATATGCTATCATGTAGAGCATTTTTTCATATTAGTCATGGTTGTGAAAGAAGAAACAGATCAGGAGGGAAAAACATGAAAAAGAATAAAGTAAGTGAAAAAAGTATGATTTGATCTGCATTCAGAATCCATCAGTTCTTTTACTGGATGTGGATAGCATTTTCCCTTATGATTCCACTGTACTTGTCTTGGATCATTGTATTGCTAGGAAGAGCTGAGTCATTCATAGTTGATCATCACACCATGTTGCTGATGCTGTGTACAACATTTTCCTGGTTCTACTCATTTCATTTTGCATCAGTTCATACAAATCTTTCTAGGTTTTTCTGGTCTGCCTTATCATCATTCCTTTAGCACAATAGTATTCCATTACATTCATATACTGCAGCTTATTTAGCCATTCCCCAATTGATGAGCATCCTCTTGATTTCCAATCTTTTTCCACAACAAAAAAGGGCTGCTATAAATATTTTTGCACATGTAGGTCCTTTTGCTTTTTTAAGATCTCTTTGGGATACAGACCTAATAGTGGTATTGCTGGATCAAAGGGTATTCACAGTTTGGTTGCCCTTTTGGCATAGCTCCAAATTTCTCTCCAGAAAGGTTGGATCAGTTCACAACTCCACCAACAGTGCATTAGTGTTCTAATTTTCCCACATTCCCTCCAATATTTCTCATTTTCCTTTTTTGTCATATTAGCCAATCTGATAGGTGTGAAGTGGTACCTCAGAGTTGTTTTAATTTGCTTCTCCAATCAAAAGTGATTTAGAGCACTTCTTCATATGCCTATAGATAGCTTTGATTTCTTTATCTTAAAACTGTCTGTTCCTATCATTTTGACCATTTATCATTTGGGGAATGTTTTGTATTCTTATAAATTCAGTTCTCTATATATTTGAGAAATGAGGCCTTTATCAGAAACACTTGCTGTAACAATTGTTTTTCAGCTTTCTGCTTTCCTTCTAATCTTAGTTATATTGGCTTTGCTTGTGCAAAAGCTCTCTAATTTAATATAATCAAAATTATCTCTTTTACATTTTGTAATGCTCTCTATTTCTTGTTTGGTTACAAATCTGTAACTTTCTTGACTTCTTTAAGAAATTGGATGCTATACCACTTGGTGCATACGTGTTTAGTATTGCTATTACTTCACTGTCTATGGTGCCTTTTAGCAAGATGTAGCTTTCTTCCTTATCTCTTTTAATTAGGTCTAGTTTTGCTTTTGCTTTGTCTGAGACCAGGATTGTCACCCCTGCTTTTTTTTTTTTTACTCCAGCTGAAGCACAACAGATTCTACTCCAGCCCTTTACCTTTACTTTATGTGTGTCTCTCTGCTTCACATCATTAAAGGATTTCTTGGAAACAACATATTGTAGGATTCTGGTTTTTGATCCACTATTCTATTTGATTCTGCATTATGGGAGAGTTCATTCCATTCACTTTTAGTTATGATTACTGATTGTACATTTCCCTCCATCCTATTCTTCCTCCTGTTTGTCCTTTCTCTCCTTTCACCCTTTCTCTCCTCACCAGTGTTTTGCTTCTGTCTACCACCTCTCCCAATCTGCCCTCCCTTCTGTTAGTCCCCCCCCACTTTACTTAATCTCCTTCCCTCCTACTTCCCTTTCAGGTAAGATGTATTTCTATATCCAACTGATTGTGTGTATTATTCCCTCTATGACCCAATATTGATGACAGTAGGGTTCAAGTGATGCCCATTGTCCACCCCCCATCTTCCACTCCACTGTAATAGGTTTTTCACACCTCTTCATGTGAATAATTTACCCTATTCTACCTCTCCCTTCCTTCTGCACCTGTTAAACTCCTTTTTCTTATCCTTTAGTTTTTTTATGTCATTCCTTCAAAATCACCTTATGCCGGTATCCTCTGTCTATGTGTATTCCTTCTAACTGTACCATTAGCAGTACAACTTTTAAGAATTTCAAGTATCATCTTCCCATGTGTAAGGATGTAAACAGTTTGGATCCATTGAATCTCTTATATTTTTCCCCTTTTTACCTTTTATTGTAGATCAAATTTTTTGTTCAATTCTGGTCTTCTCTTTATGAAAGCTTGGAATCCTTCTATTTCATTGAATGTTCATTTTCCCTTGAAGTATTATGCTCAGTTTCACCAGGTAGGTGATGTTTGGTTGTAGTCTTAGATACTTTGTCTTCTGGAACATCATGCTCCATGACCTCTAATCCTTTAATGATGTAGCTGCTAAGTCCTATGTAATCCTGATTGTGGCTCCACAATATTTAAGGTGTTTCTTTCTGGCCACCTACATTATGTAATTTGGTTATAATGTTCCTTGGAGTTTTTATTCTGGCTTCTCTTTCCTGAGGTGATTGGTAGATTCTTTCAATGTCTATTTTTCCTTTTGGTTCCAGGATATCAGGGCAGTTTTCCTTGATAATTTCTTAAAAGACACCGTCCTGGACCTCCTTTTGATTATGGCTTTCAGGTAGTCCAATGATTCTGACATTGTCTCTCTTCGATCTATTTTCCAGGTCAGTTTTTTTCCCATGAGCTTTTTTAAACTTACATTTTTTTCATTCCTTTGAAATTTGTTTGATTCTTGATATCTCAGACTCATTAGCTTCCACTTGCCCAATTCTAACTTTTAAAGTGTTGTTTTCCTCAGTTAGCATTTGTACTTCCTTTTCAATTTGGCAGATTCTACTTTTTAGGGAGTGGTTTTCTTCAGTGGATTTTTGTATTTCCTTTTCCATTTTGCCAATTCTACTTTTTAAGCAGTTTTTTTCTTTTTTGAACCTTTTTTTTCATAGTTCTCTTTTATCACTCTCATTTCTTTTCCCATTTTTTCTTCTACTGTCTTTATATGATTTCCAAATTACTCTTTGAGCTCTTCCAAGAGTTATTTCTGGGTCTGAGACCACTTCCCATTTTTCTTTGAAGTTTTGTCCATAGGTATTTTGACATTGTTGAACTCTTCTGAGTTTTTGTCTTGATCTTTCCTGTCATGATAATAAGTTACTATGGTCAGATTTTTTTTTAACTCATCTCTTTTTTTAGCCTGTTTTTCTTTCTTTTAAATTTGATCTGTACTTTGGAGTGGAAGGGGCACTGTCTCAGGCTTCTTGTGCCAGGGGCTGTAGGCTGTGGCTATTTACCTAGTGTGGTGCTAATGTTGCCTGAGGCTCACTGGGGAGCCTCATTTCTGGGGCTGTGCTGAGGTGACTGCTGGAGGCCATAGGGGTCTGGAAGCTTACATGGTGCTGAGCTGGGGTCTAGTGCTGGTGTCTGGCATATGCTGAGGCTGGTAGGGTATTTCTGTGTTTCCCCAGGGCTATCCTGAAGTGGGATCTAGCCACTGCAGGTTGTCTATTTGCCCTGGGCTATGCTGAAGCACTTGGTGGTTCTTGGAGCTGGAGTCTGCCTGTTACCCTGGCTATACTGAGGCATAAGGAGAGTCTTGGCATTGGCATTTATCTCTTCCATCACACTGGGTCTCAGGATCTCCCACTGGTTTGCTGAAGTAGGGATTGCTCCTGGCTCACTGGGATGCTTCTTGTCCTGGACTGCATTCCCCTTCTGCCTGAATGAGACAGACCTTTATTGGTGATCTTCCAGGTTTCTTGAATTGTTTCACACAGTCTTTTTGCTGATTCTGCTGTTATAGTACTTTTTTGGGGGGTACTATTTTATGGTTGTTTGGAGATAAATATGGGAGAGTCATGGCTATTTAATGCTTACTCTGCCATATTGGCTTCCAGAAGTCTTTGAACAACTATTAATGTATTTTTTTTTCTCCAGTGAATATGGAAAGAAAGGATAAGAAACCTTATCCTTACCTTATGTCTAGGTAAGACATAAGGGAGAGAGGACCAACTTCCCTGTGATCTTTTCATAGCAATTGCTTTGTTAAACTATTAAAGACCTGATTATCCAGTGAGACTTGTTTTAAACTTTAACATGATTGCCCCAGATCTTGTATTCCACTAAAGATATATAAAGGCTTTGAGGATTTTTACCTGATTATAAATATTTATTTATAATTATAATAGAGTTTGGAAAGTGCTCACTAATGAACTCCCAACCAAATTAGGTACATTTATTAAAACAACATAAATGACTAACATCTACACCTATCAAGAAACATTCAAGTGATGTGACCAGTAAGAGACTAGAATAGTCTCTTCCTTTAACATTGGAGCAAACCAAAAACTTCATCAAAAAGAATTTTGTATCATATATAGAAGAGTCACACTTGAATTCACAAACTGAGAAGGCAGATACCCCCTCACAAGGTAAAAATCTCATGAGTTAAAACTGGAGAACATTAATGCTTAGAGTTCCCATTCAGCATCCCCAGCCTCAACCCTCTCCAAAGACTCAGTGAAGTGAGCATAAACTTGTAGCCTTGTTACTCAGTATCTGACTATAAGGGTTTTCTCATGGCAATGAGAAGGTTTAAGGTTTAAACCTTAAAGGAAAAGCAGCAGGCACTGATTCTGTCTAGCCACATGAAGACAAGAAATAGTTACTGGAGAGGTGCAGAAAGGAGAAGCCCTGTGAAGGACTAAGATGCCTCTGGCCTCAGAGGTGCAGAAAAGAGGACAACAAGCAGGAAGTCAGGAAAAGAGATTGGAAATCCAGTTGGAGCAAGTCTTTTCCACCCCAGAGTTTATTTAGGACAGGGACTAACAACCTAGTCAATTTCTGTATTTCCCAATATGAGTAAAATGAGGTTACCCAGCAACCCAGCCTCAGGGGTCTGTGCAGTATTGAAAGGAATTCAAAAAGTGAGGAAGAAATTAAAAGGTGAGTGATGGAGAATACAAAAGCAAAGCTGAAGAACAAAGAAAAAAAAAAGGTTGAGAGTCTAAATATTAAATCTGTCTCACAGGAAGATAAACTGACAGAGAAGTTCATAATCACAGAATGAATGAAACCTCAAAAAGTAATTAAGGCACACTGACTAAATATTATAATAATGTCAAACCAATATTGTTGTTGTTTGCCCTTTGTTTTCAAAGAGGAACCAGCATTGCTCTATGAAATAAAGAATTCTGCAGATACCTTAGAGACTATAAAACAATAATGATAAACTCCAGAATAATTTTATTTCTTTTTTCTTATTTTTATTTGCAGTTCCAAATTCCCTCCCTCCCTCCAACCTCACCCCTACCCACAAGAAGGCAAGAAATACAACATTTATTATACATAGGAAGTCATGTAAGTCATATTTCCACATTAGTCATGTTGGGAAAAAAAGCAAGAAAAAGAAAGTGAAAAAATATGCTACAGTCGGCACTCAGAGTTCATCAATTCTCTCCCTGGAAATGGATAGCATTTTTCATCATGAGTCCATTGGAACTGTCATGTGTCATTGTATTTATCAGAATAGCTGTCATTCACAATTGATTGCCATTACAATAAAACTTTTACTACATATAATGTTCTCCTAGTTCTACTCATTTTACTTTGCATCCATTCATATTAATTTTCCCAGGTTTTTCTGAAATCATCACCTTTGTCATTTCTCACTTCACGGTTGTATTCCATCAAATCATATATCAAAATTTGTCCAGTAATTCCCCAATTGATAAGCATCACCTCAGTTTCTAATTCTTTGCTACCACAAAAAAAAGGATGCTATAAGTATTTTTGTACGTAAAGGTCTTTTTCCTTTTTAAAAAATCTCTTTGTTATATAGACTTAGTAGTGATATTGCTGGGCCAAAGGGTATGCACAGTTTCATAGCCCTTTGGTCATGGTTCCAAAATATTCTCCAGAATGGTTGGACCATTTCACAACTCTACCAATAGTGCATTAGTGTGCTCATTTTTCTACAACTTCTCTAGCATTTGTCATTTTCCTTTTCTATCAAGTTAGCCAATCTGAGAGATGTTAAATAGTATCTCAGAGCTATTTTAATTTTTATTTCTCTAATTATTAGTTATTTCAGGCACTTTTTCATGTAACTATTTATGCCTTTAATTATTTTTTCTTTTTTTCTTTTCTTTTTTCTAATTATATATAAAAACAATCTTTAAGATTTGTTTTTTTTTTAATTTTGAGTTCAAAGTTCTCTCTCTCTCTCCCTTTCATCCCACTCCCTTAGACAGCAAGCAATTTGATATAGGTTATATATCTGTAGTTATGCAAAACATATTTCCACCTTAGTCATGTTGTGGGAAAAAAAAACACAGGCCAAAGGGGGAAAAACATAAAAAAATAAAGAAAGTAGAAAATAGTATGCTTGATCTGCATTCAGATTCCATTGGTTCTTTCTCAGGAAGTATATAGCATTTTCCATTGTGAATTCTCTTGGATCTTTGTATTGCTGAGAAAGCAAAATCATTCATAATTGATCATTGTACAATATTATGGTTATTGTGTCCAATGATCTCCTGCTTTGCTCACTTCACTTTACATCAATTCATTTAAGTCTTTCCAGGCTTTTCTGAAACCATCTCTCTTGTCATTTCTTATAGCAGAATACTACTCCATCATAATCATATACTATAACTTATTCAGACATTTTCCAATTGGTCATCCCTTCAAAGTGCAATTCTTTCGCCACTACAAAAAGAGCTGCTATAAATGTATCTATCTATCTATCTATATTTATATATGTAGATCTACATCTATATATATGTATACATATGTGTGAATGTGTGTGTATGTATATATGTCTGTGCGTGTGTGTGTGTATGTCATTTTCTGTTTTCTTTCATCCCTTTGGGATATTAACCTCATAGTTGTATTTCTAGGTCAAAGGGTATGCACAGTTTTGTTGTATTTTGGTGTAGTTCCAAATTGCTCTCCGTAATGGTTTGCTTAGTTCACAATTGCACCAACTGGGCATTAGTAGTGTCCCAATTTTTCCACATCCCTTTCAGCATTTGTCATTTTCTTTTTCTGCCATATTAGCTAATCTGATAGGTGTGAAGTGGTACCTCAGAATTGTTTTAATTTGCATTTTCTTATCAATAGTGATTTAGAACATTTTTATATGACCATAGATAGCTTTGATTTTTCCTTCTGAAAATTGTTTGTCAATATCCTTTGACCATTTATCAATTGGGAATGATTCATATTTTCAGAAATTTGACTAATTTCTCTTCTATATATATTTGAGAAATGAGATCTTTATCAGAGAAACTTGATGTAAACATTTCCCCCCAGTTTCCTGCTTTCCCACTAATCTTGACTGAATTGGTTTTTGTTTTGTTTGAATAAATCCTTTTTAATTTAATATAAAAAATTATTCATTTTACATACTTTAGATTCTCTGTATACCATTATATTATTTGCATAGAGTAACAGTTTTATTTCCTCACTGACTAGTCAAATACCTTTAATTTATGTTCTTACTGCTTTAGCTAACATTTCTAGAACAATATTTATTAATAGCAGTGATAATGGACATCCTTGCTTCACCTCTGATCATATTGGGAGGCTTCTGGCTTATCTCCATTACAGATAATGCTTGCTGGCTGTTTTAGATGGATACTACTTATTTTAAGAAAAGCTCCATTTATTTTCATGTTTTCTAGAGTTTTTAATAGGAATGAGTGTTGTATTTTATCAAAAACTTTTTCTGCATCTACTGAAATAATCATGTGATTTTTGTTGTTTTTTCTATCAGTATGGTTCACTATCCTGCTAGTTTTTCTAATATTGAACCAGTACTGAATTCCTGATAGAATTCTCACCTTATCATAGTGTGTGGTTTTTGTGATGTGTTGCTGTAAACTCCTTGTTAGTATTGCATCAGTATTCATTAGGAAAATTGGTCTATAATTTCCTGTCCCTGTTTTTGCTCTCCCTGGTCTAAATGTTAGAACCATATTTGTGTCATAGAGGGAATTTAGTAGGATTACTTCTTTGCCTATTTTCCCAAGTAATTTATATAATTTTGGAATCATTTGATCTTTAAATGTTTAGAAGAATTTGCTTGTAAATTTTTCTGGTTCTGGGGATTGTTTTTCTCAAGGAGCTCATTTTTTTTTCTATGATAAGGTCATTTAAATATTCTATTTCTTCTTCTGTTAATTTGATCAATTTATATTTTTATAAACATTCATTCATTTCACTTATATTGTTGGATTTATTGGCATATAATTGAGCAAAGTAGCTCCTAAGGATGTCTTTAATTTCCTCTTCATTGGTGGTGAATTTATCCTTTTAATTTTTGATACTGGTAATTTGGTTTTCATTCTTTTTTAAAAAATCAAATTAACCAATGGTTGATGTATTTTATTTTTTTTTCATAAAACCACCTCTGAGTTTTATTTATTAATTCTATGGTTTACTTACCTCCAATTTATTAATAAATATCTCCTTTGATTTTCAGGATTTCCAATTTAGTGTTTAATGGATAATTTTTAATTTGTTTTTTCTCTAGGCTTTTCTTTTTAGTTGCATGCCCAATTCATTAATCTGTTCTTTCTCTATTTTATTGATGTAAACATTCAGAGATGTAAAATTTCTCCTAAGTACTGCTCTGGGTATTTCTCATAAATTAAATTTTGGCATGTTGTCATTCTTCTTTTTTTGGGGGGGGCAATTGGGGTTAAGTGACTTGCCCAGGGTCACATGGCTAGTAAGTGTCAAGCATTTGGTCTGAGGCCAGATTTGAACTCAGGTCCTCCTGAGTCAGATTGGTGCTCTATCCACTGTGCCACCTAGTTGCCCCTGTTGTCATTCTTTTTAATGTAATTATTTATTATTTCTATGATTTGTTCTTTAACCTATTCATTTTTAGGATTAGATTATTTAGTTTCCAATTAATTTTTAATCTGTTTCCATGGCTCTTTAATTTCCATGGCTCTTTATTGCATTATGATCAAAAAGGATGCATTTAGGGGGATGGGGTCAAGATGGAGGAGTGAAAGCAGTGACTTGCTTGAGCTCTCCCCCAAACCCCTCCAAATACCTGTAAAAAATGGCTCTAAACAAATTCTGAAGCAGCAGAACCCAAAAAAGACAGAGTGAAACAAATTTCCAGCCCAAGACAACCTGGATGGTTGATTGGAGAGGTATATCACACTGAGCAGGGAGAGGAGTGCAGTGCGGCTTTGGTGCACAGGCCACAGCAAACCTGGAGCAAGCCTCAGAGGACTGAATCATGGGCAGCTGTGGCAGTTTCCAGACTTCTCAACCCATGAATGCCAAAGACAACTTAGAAGGTCAGTAGGAAAAGTCCGTGACTGTGGTGAGAGAAGGAGCTAGGTCTCAGCCGCAAGTCCTGAGCACAGCCTCTGGGGCAGCATCTGCCCCAGTCAGTGCTGAGGCAGGAATCTCTTGCTCTGCCCGTGCTTGGATCTGGGTCACAGTTCTGAGGGGAGTGTCCTGGGGTGAGGAGGAGTGCTGGTGTGGTGGAGCTTGTTGTGGCGGTGGAGAGGAAAGACCTCGCCCCCTATCATACCACCTTGGAAGAACTGAAAATTTACAGGTCCCTAGAACTATCTCTGAAAACAGCTGTACAAACCCCCAAAGCTTGGGACAGTACATTCTCTGCATTGGAAGCAGACTCTTACCTTAACAAAGAGTTTAAAACTCAAGTAATTGACCAGAATCATGAGTAAACAGCGCAAAAAGAGTCAGAATATATTATCTTATTTTGATGACAAAGAAGATCAAAACATACAACCAGAAGAAGACAACAAAGCCAAAGCTCCTACATTCAAAGCCTCCAAGAAAAATATGAATCAGTCCCAGGCCTTGGAAGAGCTCAAAAGGGATTATGAGAAGCAATTAAGAGAAGTAGAGGAAAAACTGGGAAGAGAAATGAGAGTGATGCAAGAAAATCATGCAAAACAAGTCAACATTTTGCTAAAGGAGACCCAACAAAATACTGAAGAAAATAACACCTTAAAAATAGCCTCACCCAAATGGCAAAAGAGGTCCAAAAAGCCAATGAGGAGAAGAATGCCCTAAAAAGCAAAATTGGCCATATGGAAAAGGAAGCTCAAAAGATCACTGAAGAAAATACTTCCCTAAAAATTAGAATAGAGCAACTGGAAGCTAGCGACTTTATAAGAAATCAAGACACCACAAAACAAATCCAAAAGAATGAAAAATTAGAAAAACAATGTGAAATATCTCATTGGAAAAACAACTGACCTGGAAAATAGATCTAGGAGAGAGAATTTAAAAATTATTGGACTATGTGAAAGCCATGATAAAAAAAAAAAAGAGCCTAGACATCATCTTTGAAGAAATTATCAAGGAAAACTGTCCTGATATTTTAGAACCAGAGGGCAAAATAGAAATAGAAAGAATCCACCAATCACTGCCTGAAAGAGATCCCCAAAGGAAAACTCCTAGGAATATTGTAGACAAATTCCAGAATTCCCAGGTCAGGAGAAAATATTGCAAGCAGCTAGAAAGAAACAATTCAAATATTGTGGAAACACAATCAGGATAACACAGATTTAGCAGCTTCTACATTAAGGGACTGCAGGGCATGGAATATAACATTCTGGAGGGCAAACAAGATAGGATTACAACCAATAATCACCTACCCAACAAAACTGAGTATAATCCTTCAGGGGAAAAAATGGTCATTCAATGAAATAGAGGACTTTCAAGCCTTATTGATGAAAAGACCAGAGCTGAATAGAAAATTTGACTTTCCAATACAAGACTCAAGTGGAACATGAAGAGGTAAACAGGAAAGAGAAATCATAAGAGACTTATTAAGGTTGAACTGTTTACATTCCTGCATAGAAACATGATATTTGTAACTCATGAGACCTTTGTCAGTATCAGGGTAGTTGGAGGGAAAAAATAATATGTATGTATGTATAGATAGATAGATAGATAGATAGATAGATAGATAGATAGATAGATAGATAGATAGATAGATAGATAGAGGGCACAGGGTGAGTTGAAGATGAAGGGATCATATCTGGAGAACAAAATTAAGGGGTGAGAGAGGACTATACTAGGAAGAGGAAGGGAGAGGTAGAACAGGGTAAATTATCTCACAAAAAAAAACAGAAAAGAAAATGCTCTTCCAGTGGAGGAGAAACAGGGGAAGGTGAGAGGGAATGAGTGAATCTTATTCTCATAGGATTTGACTTAAGGAGGGAATAACATGCACACTCAATTGGGTATGGAAATCTGTCTTACCCTACAGGAAAATGGGGGGGAAAGGGACAAGAGAGTAGGGTGATGATAGAGAGGAGGGCAGATTGGGAAAGGGGGTAATCAGAAGCAAATACTTCTGAGGAGTGACAAGGTCAAAAGAAAGAATAGAATAAATTGGGGAGGGCAGGATAGGATTAAGGGAAATAGAGTTAGTTTTTCACAGTATGTCTACTATGAAAGTGTTTTGCATAACTGCACATATTTACCCTAAAAAAAAAAGAAATGATCAACAGACAGACTTCAGATAAACCTGGAAAGAGTTGTATAGTTTGATGCTGAGTGAAGTGAGCAGAACCAGGAGAATGTTGTACACAGTAACAGACACATTGAATGATGAGAGACTTTGATAGACTTAACCTCTCTTAGCAATACAAGGGTCTAAGACATCTCCAAAAGCCTCATAAAGGAAAATGCTATCTGCATCCAAATAAAGAACTATGGAGTTTGAATGCGGATCAAAGCATACTATTTGCTATTTTTTTTCTTTTGTTGAGTTTTGTTTCCTCTTTCTGGTGGTTCCTCCTATTAGGTCTAATTCTTACTTACAACATCACTAATGTAAAAATATGTTTAATAAGAATATATGTATAGCTGATATTAGATTGTGCACTGTCTTGGGGAGGAAGGGGGAGAAAAATTTAAAACTCAAAAGCTTATGGAAGTGATTGTTGATAAATCAAAATAAATTTAAAAAAAATAATAAATTAATTAAAAAAAAAGAAATGATGAGAAGGCAGACTTCAGAAAAACCTGGAAAGACTTACATGAACTGATAATGAGTGAAGTGAACAGAACCACAAAAACATTGTACACAGTAACAGCAACATTGTACCATGACTGACTTTGATAGACTTAGCTCTTCTTAGCAATGCAAGGATCTAAGACATCTCCAAAAGACTCACAATGTAAAATGCTATCCACATCCAGAAAAAGAACCATGGAGTCTGAATACAGATGGAAGCATACTATTTGATTTCCTTTTCTTTTGTTGTTTTCTTTTGTTTCTTCTTTCTTGTGACTCCTTCCATCAGTTCTAATTCTTCTATACATCATGACTAATGTAAAAATATCCTTAATATGAATATATAAGTAGAGCCTATGTCAAATTGCACATTGTCTTGGGAAGAGGAGAGGAGAGGGAGGGAGGGAAAATTTAAAACTCAAAATCTTATGGAGTGGATGTTGAAAACTAAAAATAAATAAATTATTTTTAAAAAAGGATGCATTTAATATTTTTACTTTTCTGCATTTGGTTGTGAGGTTTTTATGCCCTACTATATGGTCAGTTCCTTTAATTTGATTATATCACCCTTTATGTCTAAATCATGTACCCATTTTTACTCATCTTGTTATATGGTGTGAGGTGTTTACCCAAAACTAGTTTGTGCCAAAATGCTCTCCAGTTTTCCCAGCAGTTTTTGCCAAATAATGAATTCTTATCCCAATAGTTTGGATCTTTGTTTTTATCAAATTCAAAAGGTTCATGAGTTACTGTTGTCGTTATTTCTTTACATTGTGTATTTAATCTATGCCATTGATCAACTACTCTATTTCTTATCCAGTATCATATTGGTTTGATAATTACCACTTTGTAGTATAGTTTGAAATCTGCTACTGCTAGAATGCCTTCATTCACTTCCCCCCACCCCACAATGATTCCCTTGATATCCTTCACCTTTTGTTCCTCCAGATGAATTTTGTTATTAATTTTTTCTAGCTCTATAAATAATTCTTTGGTAGCTTAATTAGTACAGCACTTACTAAGTAAATAAATTTAGGTAATATTGTCATTTTTATAACATTAGCTTGGTGTACCCATGAGCAATTAATATTTCTCCAATTGTTTAGATCTGTATTTATGTGAATACTATTTTGTAACTGTCTTTATACAGTTCCAATGTGTGTCTTGATAGGTAGACTACCAAGTATTTCATATTGTCTGTAGTTATTTTAAATGGAATTTCTCTTTATGTGGGATTTTGTTGGCAATATGTAGATATATTGATGATTTATGTGTGTTTATTTTATATCTTGAAAATTTGCTAAAGTTGTTAATTGTTTTGATTAGTTTTTTTAGTTGATTCTTTAGGGTTCTCTAAGTATACCATGATATCGTCTGCAAAAAGTGTAGTTTTATTTCTGAATTGCCTTTTCTAATTCCAATTTCTTTTTCTGCTAGCAAAACT
Organism: Vombatus ursinus; assembly: GCF_900497805.2. Lineage (NCBI taxonomy): Eukaryota > Metazoa > Chordata > Mammalia > Diprotodontia > Vombatidae > Vombatus > Vombatus ursinus. The sequence continues at coordinate 3,331,480 of NW_020941197.1, read as the reverse complement.
GAAAAATTAAAAGAAATGAAATATTACCTATAAAAAAAATTACCAAAATTTGTAGAAAGTGAAATAGAGATTCCTAAAGAATCCAATATTAAAAATTGAAATTGAATTAGCCTTAAATAAACAACTAATTGGAGAGGGGAGAGCTCTGGTCAAGGTAAATTTACAAGTGATATTTATCACAAGTTTATAAAGTGATTAATTCCCATGCTATATAAATTATTCTCAAAAACTGAAATGAAAGCAAGTCTACCAAATAACATCTATGAAACATATCCCTGATACCTAAAATAGATAAGTATGAAGTAAAAATGAGAACTAAATACTAATGCTATTAGTGAATATTGATGCAAAAATTTTAAATAAATCCTCAGAAAAGATTGTAGCAATAAAACTAAAATTTTTCACTACAATGAAGTTAAATATATTTCAGAGATACAAGCAAATATTAGGAAAACAACTAAAATTGGTAATATTATTAAATCACCCCAAATCACATAATTATATTACTAGATTCAGAAAAAATCCTTTGACAATATAACAATACTCACTTATTCAAAAAAAACACAGCAAAACATAGGCTTTAAATAAGGGCTTCTTTTAATATGATAGCAAATAAGTATTTCAATCAAAAGTGATATTATTTTTAATGTGAAAACACTAGATTCTTTCCCAATAAATCAAGATGTCAAGCAAGGTCATCCCCTTCCCCTACTGTGTCTTATTTACTTCCTTCCTTTTCTCCTGTTATTTGACTTAGTTTTAGAAAGGCTACTCATAATGAAAATACACAAGGAAAAAAATAAAGACCCAAAGACAGATAAGGCAAAATTGTCTGAAAAGCTGTGTGATTAAAAATAAATCCACAAAAATCAACAACATGTAGTTTTATAAATCCTACTCAAAGCAATAACATACAGGAAAAATTCAAAATCTAAAGTCAAATGAGACAAGATTGTTCCTATTTATAAATGACTTGCTATTTTATTTATAAAACCCAGAGAATTATCAAAGAAACTAGTCAAGACAATAAATAGCTTCTGAGAAGTTGTGCAATAAAAATAAGTCCACAAATCAACTGTATTTTTACTTAGCAGTAACAAAATACAAGAAGAAATAATAAAAAAGGAAGTTCTATTAAAATAATTCCAAAATGTGTGGGAGTCAATTTTCCAAGGCCTACTCAAAACATATAAATAGAGTTATAAAATATTTTTTAAAGACAAAAATATTTAAATAGTTGGAATACTATTTCTCACTCATTATTAGGCCATGCCAATGTATCAAAAAATATTACATATACCCATTTACAGAATTAATCCTAATTCTTTGAAACAACTAAAGAGGTACTTTATAGAATTAGACAAATTTTGAGGGAATAAAATATTAAGATTCCCAAGGGGAAAAAAGGGGGAAGTAAGAATGAAGGATTTTATTGTTATACCTCAAATTATACTATTTGCCATTGACTAAAGAATAGAACAGATCACTAGAATGGACAGCATTAGTCAGATTCGAAAACAACTGAACTTAATAGCCACTGTTTGATAAACTTATTATGAAGATCACTGTATTAAACAAGAATTCCTGAAAAAAGCTTTAATTTGGCAGAAATTAGCTTTAGACCCAGCCAACCTAAACCATTTACCATAATTAACTTCAAATGAATACATAAACCGAATGTGAAAATTTAAACTACTATAAAAATAAGTTTCCTTTATAGTTATGATTAGGGGGAATATTCACACCCAAACAAAGGATAGCGGTCCTCAGAAAAGATAGGTATAAAGAGACTAGTTCTATAATTTCAGTGTCACAGAGATCTCTTGAGTAAGGAATCTCCTTCTCTAAATGCAAGTAGAGAGTCATGTACCAATATATAAGTGGTTAAAAGACACAAACAAATAGTTCTAAAGAGGAGAATTATTCATTCAAAACAACAGTATGAATTATTGCTCAAAATCATTAATAGAAGAAATGCAAATAAAACCAACTCTAAGATTGCATCTCATACCCAACCATTTTACAAACATGACAAAATGAAGAATTTCTTAATGTTATGGTGATTGCAGAGATAGGTATCATAAAATCCTATTGGCAGTTGAAATCTGTTCAAACATTTTAGAAAGCAATCTGAAATTATGCTACAGTAGTGACTCAAATATTCATTGTTTCTGACACAAAGATTTTTTTTTTTGCTTTTTTGGTGAGGCAATCAGTGTTAAGTGACTTGCCCAAGGTCACACAGCTAGTGAGTATTATGTGTCTGAGACCAAATTTGAACTCAGGTCCTCCTGACTCCAGGGCCAGTGTTCTATCCACTGTGCCACCTAGCTGCCCATCACAACGATTTTTTTTTTAAAAAGACATATACCACAAGTAGGTGAAAGATGGAATGAAATGCTCCATTAACAATTCATAGCTGCACTTTTTCTGGTAGCAAAGGAGTAGAAACCAAGTAGATATCCATTGATTGGAGAATGGCTAAATAAATTATGGTATATGAATGTAATGGAATATTACAATATCATAAGAAATTCAGAAAAACATGGAAAATTTATATCATCTAATGCAAAGTGAAATAATAATAATCAGGAAAACAACCTGATCAATAACTACACCAATGCAAAAGGAAAGAACAAAAGAAGTAAACTGAATGCTGTGCAATTACACTGAACAACTTTGGTCCTAAAGAAATGTTGAGAAAATACACCACTTCTCTTCTTTGTAGAGGCCAAGGATGTTCACTGGGTATTCAATGTTGAACATTCCATGTATAGTCAAATGTGGTGCTGGTTCATTTTGAATTACTTTTCCCTCTTCTCTTTCCCTTTTTATTCTTTGTTATAAGTAATGGCTGTAGATGTGGGAAAGATATATTTTTAAATGAAAATAAATAAAAAGGAATATTTTTAAAAGTGGTTACATATTTGGTTCCATATTTGTTGCTATTTCTGGTCACATCATTAACTCTTACATTTTTAAGTGACCTTTGGATTTATCTATTCCAGTCTTTTACTTGAAGACTATGTCCTCTATAAAACATCCTCAAGAAGTGATCATCCATTCTGCACTTCAAGAACTCCAATGACAAAAAATTCATTACTTCTTGAAATATCCTATTCCATTTTTGTGGATTTGTAATTATTTATATGGCTGCATTTATATTTAGTCGAATCATAATACTTTAATTCTATTAAAAATATCTCCCTTCTAGTCTGAGGCACTGCGGTAACCAGTGAGGCATCAGGTAAACCCTGGTATGCAAGATGAAAATGAAATAGTTTTTGCTCTCAAGGAGTTTCCATTCCACATGACAGAATACATGCACAGAAATATGTATAATTTAAGAAAAATTAAGGAGGAAAGTGGGGAAAGAGGTGAGAATTAAAGAATTCTTGAAAGAGAACTAGGTTTGTGAGGCATGGGAATGATGAAGTAGAATATTCTAGGCATGAAGAATGACTTGAATAAATACAGAAACTGAAATGCCTTTTAGGGAAGCTACTAGTACAGTTTGGCTGGAACACAGACTTTATGAAAAGGAATCATATGTAATAGGTGGAGGGCCTTAAATGCCAGGATAATGAGTTTTTATCTTATGTTGCAGGCAACAGAGAACCACTAAAGATTCTTGAGTAGGGAAGTGAGGTGGTGAAACTGGGAAATTATTGCAGTCATGGAAACAAAATAGTAGTCAAGAGGAGAAGTAATGCAGACCTGAGCTAAAGTAGTGGCTGTGTGTATGGAGAAAAGTGAATTATGCAAAAGATTTTTGGAGAGATAGAGTAGGCAAGACTTGGCAACTGAGCAGATACGTGTTGGTATTGGGGGCAGGGACTGTGGTGCTGATCAGGGGAAAGAACAGAGTCAATGATGATTCCAATGTTAAGAACAAGTATGACCACAGTGATTGTAGTGGATTTTAAAAAAATGAGAATTTTGAAATGAGCAGGTTTAGAAAGGAAATCTAGCTAATTTATGTTTTTTTTAATTTATCAAAGACTGGGTTGTTGAGTTCTATCATTCTTAATGTTTTAGACATCTTGAGTTTGAGATGCACACAAGGCATTAAGGAGCCAACAACTAATAGATAATTGATCATGTGTTGACTAGGATTCAGGAGAGATTAGAACTGACAAAGAAATTTCAGCATATCTCCATAAATATTATACTTAATTCTATGGAAGCTGAAAATATTGAACAAGGACAAAGAAACTATCCATTCAATACAAACATATTAATGTGACATAGCTTGAATAGGGATTTAATTAACCTTAATGATGATCCTTATTACTCCACTATATCCATCCATGAAGTTATAAATTCCTCTCCAATTTATCACTAGACCTTTGAAATGATCTATTTCATCATTGCATATAAAGTGATATACACCTAAAGAAACTTTTTAAAATGACTAGTTCATTCAGATAAATCAGTAATTCTCAATTTTTTTTGTCCAAGGAGCACTTTTTGTAGGTTTAAAGACCCACATGTTATCCATTCAACTCATTGCCACTTACTGTTTCACTTATCTAATACTTGAATAATGAGATAAACTATATAAGTCATATGTTATTTTTGAGTGAATGAATCAATTAATTATTAAACACATTTAAGTTACACATACAGATATATATTCACATATATGTATATGTATACCATACATATATAATATGTAAACATACATATACAGATATATGTATGTTTACATATTATACATATTAAACACATTTAAGTTACACATACAAATATATGTATGTCTACATTTATATATAGTCAAGTATAATAATTTTAATCAAATACCTAGACAAATGTAGACTGTTGTATTATAAACATCAATACCATAACACTATAAAGACCATTATGAATCAGTAGACCTCAATGCATATTTTGAGAACTATCAATAGAAATTCATTGCTAAAACACAGACACAATTCATCATTAGGTTAAAGGTAGCCTGACTACAAAATCAACTTTTGGACATCATATAGAAAAAAAAATCTGTTAAGACCCAAGTAGAGAATATTTTACACTGGTATAAAGGGCCTTACAGGGGAGTTTCAACAGGTCAAACCTATTTAATCCAATTAGTTTTATATTCTAAAATAATACTAATATTATTAGCTCTTGATGAGTCTTTACAGAAGATAGAAAGTATCTTTGATATATGAACTGAAACATTGAAAAATGTCTCTGCAGCTGACATAGTAAACATGATTAAAAGAAATGGAGATTTTCATTTCAAAATAAGTGCATTTTATTATCTTTTGTTTTTACTTTGTCTATAAGATTTCTCCCTGTATATTTCCCCCTCCTAACTCTTCAAGATCCATTCATTATAAGAAATATTTTTTCAAGAAAGAAAAATGGAATGAAAAGATAAACAAATACAACAAAACTGGTCAATATTTTGAAAAAAAATCTGATCTTATTTGCTGTATATACATTTTTCCTTTTTGGTGAGGTAATCAGGGTCAAGTGACTTGCCCAGGGTCATGCAGCTAGTAAGTGTCAAGTGTCTGAGATCACATTTGAACTCAGGTCCTCCTGACTTCAAGGCCAGAGCTCTATAAACTGTGCCACCTAGTTGCCTCTATATATTCTCCTTTTAAAATATCAGTAGGATATGCCTTGTCATATATTCTTTGGTGTCAATCTTGGTCTGTATAATTTTGCAACATTCAGTTTTTATTGTTTTGGAATTTGTTTTTTTAAATTTATATTGTTATAGTCATTTTGTGTATTATCTTCCTGAGTACTTACTTTAGTTTGCATCCATTCATATGTCTTTCCATGCTCACTATTTCTTCTTAAAATAATTTATTTATTTTTATCATTCATTTAAAAAAAATTGAGTTTCAAACTCTTTATCTCCCTCTTGCCCTCTGTAACCCTTGAAGTCATTCAAAACATATTTCCACATTATCCATATTGTAGAAAAAAAAGCAAGAAAAATGAAGTGAAAAAGTATGCTTTAATCTTCACTCATAGTTCATCAGTTCTCTCTCTGAAGGTGGATAAAGCGTTTTTCATCATACATCCTTTGAAAGTATCTTGGATCAGAGTAGGTAAGTTGGGGCAAGTAGGTGGCACAGTGGATAGAACACCGACTTTGGAGTCAGGAGGACCTGAGTTCAAATCTGGCCTCAGACATATAACACTGGCTAGCTGTGTGACTCTGGGCAAGTCATTCAACCCCAACTGCCTCACCAACAAACAAATAGGGTAGCTAAGTCATTCAAAAATTGATCACTGTTACAATATTTTTGTATATAGACCTAGTGGTGGTATTGCTGGGTCAATAGGTTTACACAGTTACAAAGCCCTTTTGGCATAGTTTCAAATTGTTTCTCAGAATGGTTGGACCAATTCACAACTCCACCAATAGTGCATTATTGTCCCTAGTTTTCCACATTTCCTCCAGCATTTGTCATTTTCCTTTTTTTCTATCACATTGGCTAATCTGATAGGTGTGAGGTGATACCTCAGATTTTAATTTTCATTTCTCTCATCAATAGTGATTTGGCATGTTCATTATTTCTTATAGAACAGTAATATTCCCTTGCATCCAAATACCAACATTTTATTTAACCAATCCCCAGTTGATGGGCTTTATTTCCAGTTCTTTGATGCCACAAAAAAGTATTGCTACAAATATTTGGGTGTATTATGGAATCTTTTTTTTTTTCCCAATGAACTCTTTGGGGCATATGCTTAACAACAGAATATATGGGTCAAAGAATACGAATATTTAAATCACTCTTTTGCATACTTTCAAATTGCTTTCCAAAATGTTTAAACCAATTCATTGCTCCACCAACAATGCATTAGGGTGTCTCTCTCTCCCCATAATTCCTTCAACATTTAATACTCCTACTTTTTGTCATCTCTGCCAATTTACTGGGTATGAGGTGAAACATGAGGGTAGTTTTGGTTTGCATCTCTCTTATTATTAGTGACTTGGAACATTCTTTCATGTATTTGTTATTAGTTTGCAAATATTCTGAAGAAAGACTTTCTTTTTAAAATAGATGTTTATATAATCTGAATATAAAATTCCTGCCATTGTATTTGGTTCAAAGATTTTTTTTTCTAGTTGAAGGCTTCCATTCTTATTCTAGATTTTGTTTGTGCAAAAGTTTTTTTTTTAATTCCCTGTAGCCAAAGTAATACTTTTTTTGTTATTGTCTCATATCTTGTTTGGTTGAGAATTTATCCCTAACATAGCTATGAAGTCATACAATTTGCTTTTCTTCTAATTTTTTGAGAGTATAACTTTAATATTCAGGTCATGTATCCATTTAATATTTATTATGAAATATGGTATAAGATGTTGGTCTAAGCATAATTTCTGACAGACTGCTTTCCAGTTGTCTCAGCAGTTCTCACCAAATAGGGAGTTCTTTCCTAGCTAATTTATGTTTCCAGATTTATTAAAGAGTAGGTTATTGAGTTCCATTATTTCTCCCTCTAGAAGCAGTTGCTGGTGCAATGGATAGAGTGCTAGGCCTGAAGTTAGAAAGATCTGAGCCAAATTTAGACACTTAGGCCTTAGACACTTACTAGCTGTGTGAACCTGGGTCACACTTAACCTCTTTCTGCCTCAATTTCCTCAACTGAAAAATGGGGATAATAACAGCACTTACCTGGAAGGGGTACTGTGAGGATCAACTGGAAGAATATTTGTAAAAAGCACTTATCACAGTGCCTAGCACATAGAAGATGCTATACGAATGCTTCTTCCTTTCCCTTCCCCTATTCCATTTGTCAGCTTTTCTACTTTTTAACCAATATATATGTTTTTGATTATTACTGTTCAAAATACAGTTTGAGGACTATTCAAAAGGAGCATTTTCTAAATGTTTGAGGAAAAGGTTGGTTTTCTTTATCGTTTAATGTTTCTAATAGCTGAACATAGATAAATTTCAAAATTATCCCCTTTTTACTTAATGAAGGCAAGATAAAACAAAAATGATAACTCTCAATGAAATGGATGAAAAAGTGTTAACATCAGTGATAACAGTCCTCTCTGATGAAATTAATTTCTTGGATGAATCAGCTGATGCACATAACAAACCCTCCATGCCTTTTCATCTAATGTGATCCTTGTCCAAGTTTCTCCCTAAATATTCCTCTTCTAGTAGACAGAGAGTCCACATAAAGTACTTGGAGTCCATCCAAAGTACTCTTCATATTACATGGGCTCTAAAACAGTACAAAAGCTCTTCATATCTCATTCCTTCCCCTCATTATATAGTCATGAGGGAGTTGGACCAGATGACCTTTAAGGTCCCTTCCAACTCTAATCTATGACCCTATGATCCTATGACAGGCTGCTAATTTGAAAGTCATTGCTGAAACAACTTTCTGTGTGTGGTCAGACCATCAACTTATTAGAGCAAAGTTAAAAATCCATACCAAGTTAAACATTAAAAAGACAATTAATCAAGTTAAAAAGATAACCTGACATTCTTTCAGGTTCTCCTTGATTTTTTATTTTAAAAGATATGCGCATTAAAAGTACAGAAATTAGTCTAAGAAAAGGCATTGACATGACTTCCATCATTCCCTTTAGAAGTTTAATTGAAGTAAAGCAATCACTTACATAAAAGAGGTCTAAACAGCCCAGAAACTACCTCAGCAGTTGATGTGCTTGCCAGACATGGCAGCCAAAAACAATATTACTTTAAAATATAAGTTCATTTGAAAAACCTTATGCAGGAGAATGTTGAAAGATCTATTGCCTCATAAAGCAATGAGAAGCAGTGAAGAAAGAGAAATTTGCAAAAAAAAAAGGTTTGATGTGTGACCCAGTTAAGCCAGATCATTCCAATAACATGTATAGATAAGACTGAAAGAACAATGAAGAAATTTAAAATGGAACAACTCTGTCTAAATTTCTAGAACAAACCTGTTTTCTTCATTGATAATAGTGGAAATGCCACATAATGATTTTGACGCTTCAGTCCTTTGTGAAATTTTAATTACTAAAGGATGAGGTTTAGAATAGCTATACCAGCCCAAATATTTTCAGAGGAAGACTGTGCCAGAGATTATATAGTTTGGAAGACAATAAAGGATTGGTTCTCAAGATATATAAGAAAATATAAGATATTGAGCTACTGGAGGATTAACCACCTATGCCATTACAACTGAAAAAGAAAATGATCATGGCCAGAAACATCCTGCAGCAGCAAAATATCCATCTGAAAGGAGCCAAAGAAAGAGAAAGGAAAGGCCCAGGTGAGCAGGCAAATTCCAGGGGCCAGACTACCCAGTCCTACCCCTAGAGTTCCAGTGTTGCTGATTCCAGCCCAACACCAAGTAAGCACCAGCACCCCACAGCCTTCAACTGCCAGCATATGCCAGTATATATAGATATATGTATGTATATATAGTCTATATACACACATATATATACATATATATGTGTATATATATGTATATATGTGTGTGTGCATATATACTATAGATGCTTATGGGAACAGTGAGGATCAAGGCAGAAATTCTGAAGAGGACAACATTGTCAACAAACCTACATCTGGCACCTCAAATGAGAATATGAACTGGTCTGAAGCCCAAAAAACCTTCTTGGAAGAGCTCAAGAAGGATGTTAGAAGTCAAATAAGAGAGGTAGAAGAAAAATTGGGAAAAGAAATGAGAGGTATGCAAGAAAGAGTCAATAGCTTGGAAAAGGAAAGACAAAAATTAACTGAAGAAAACAATTCCTTTAAAAGAGTTGGCCAAACAGAAAAGACACAAAAACTCATAGAGGAGAAGAATTCCTTAAAAAATAAAATGAGTCAAATGGAAAAGGAGGTATAAAATCTAATAGAAGACAACAAGTTGTTAAAAATTAGCATTGGGCAAATGGAAGCTAATGACTCTATGAGAAAGTGACAATCAGTCAAACAGAAATGGGAAAAAAATAGATGAAAACATAAAATACCTCATTGGTAAAACAACTGACCTGGAAAATCAATCCAGGAGAGACAATTTAAAAATGATTGGTCTACCTGAAAATCATGATGAAAAAAAGAGCCTGGAAAGTATCTTTCAGGAAATCATCAAGGAACATTGCCCTGAGGTCCTAGAACCAGAGGGTAAAATAGCCCTAAAAGAAATCCACTGATCACCTCCTAAAAGAGATCCCAAATTGAAAATGCCAAGGAATATAGTAGCCAAATTCCAAAATTACCAGGTCAAAGAGAAAATACTACAAGCAGCCAGAAAGAAAAAATTTAAATATCATGTAACCATAGTCAGGATTACACAGGACCTTGCAGCTTCTACATTAAAAGATCATAAGGCACAGAATACGATATTCCGTAAGGCAAATGAGCTTAGATTACAAACAAGGATCAACTACCCAGAGAAACTGAGCATAATCTTTCAGGGGAGGAGATAGATATTCGATGAAATAGGGGACTTCCGAACCTTCCTGAAAAAAAGACCAGAACTCAACAGAAAATTTGATCTTCAAATGCAAGACTCAGGAAAGACATAAAAAGCTAAATGGGACAGAAAAATAAAACAAACAACAACAACATGTTATTAATAAAAGCAAACTTTTTACATCCCTACAAGGGAAGATGATACTTGTAACTCTTGAGAACTGTATTGTTATTACACCATTTTAAAGGGGTATACATAGAGGGGGTGGGTATAAGTTGACTTTGATGTAATGGTAAAAAAAATCTAATTAAGTGGGTTAAATAGATCTAAGTAAGTGGATTAATCTGATCTAACTAAGTGAATATACTGGGAGAAAAGGAAAGGAGGAGGCAGACAGGGGTAAAGAAAAGGCACACAAATATATTACAGTAGAAGGAAAGAAGGGAGGGAGATGAGCATTGTTTGAACCTTACTCTCATCAGATTAGGTTCAAGGAGGGAATAACATAATCAATTAGGTATGGAAATCTAACTTGTCTTATAGGCAGTAGGAGGACAAAAGGCAAAGAACAGAGAGGGGGAAAGAAGGAAGGGAAGAAGTGGTAAGGGTAAAGGGGAAGAAAAGGGAGGGGGCTAATAGAAGGGAGGTGGGACTGATGGAGGCAGTGGTCAAAAGCAATACACTAGTAAGGAGTGAAAGGGAGAAAGGAGAAAGAAAAGCAAAAACAGGGAGGGGCAGACAGGATGGAGAGAAAGATGCAGATAGTAATCATAACAGTGAATGTGAATGGAGTGAACTCTCCCATAAAACTGAAGTAGATAGCAGAATGGATTAAAAACCATAATACTACAATATGTTTACAGGAAACACATTTGAAATAGAGGGACACATACAGGGTAAAGGTAAAAGGCTGGAGTAGAATATATTATGCTTAAGCTGAAATAAAAAAAAAGCAGGGGTAGCAATCCTGATCTCAGATAAAGCAAAAGTAAAAATAGATCTTATAAAAAGAAATAAGGAAGGAAACTACATCCTGCTAAAAGACACCATAGACAATAAAGTAATATCATTACTAAACATATATGCATCAAATGGTATAACATCCAAATTCTTAGAGGAGAAATTTAGGGAGTTACAAGAAGAAATAGACAGTAAACCTATACTAGTAGGAGACCTCAACCTCCTCCTGTCTGAACTAGGTAAATCTAACCACAAAATAAATAAGAAAGAAGTTAAAGAGGTGAATAGAATATTAGAAAAGTTAGGTATGGTAGACCTCTGGAGAAAATTGAATAGAGATAGAAAGAAATATACTTTTTTTCTCAATGGTACATGGCACATACACAAAAATTGATCATGTAATAGGGCATAAAAACCTCACTACCCACTGTAGAAAGGCAGAAGTATTAAATGCATCCTTTTCAGATCATGATGCAATAAAAAAGTATATGTAATAAAGGGCCATGGAAAGATATTAAAAAATAATTGGAAGCTGAATAATCTAATCCTAAAAAAAGAATGGGTCAAACAACAAATCATAGAAACAATCAATAACTTCATTCAAGAGAATGACAATAAGGAGACAACATACCAAAACTTATGGGATGCAGCAAAAGTAGTTCTTAGAGGAAATTTTATATCTCTAAATGCTTACATGAATAAAATAGAGAAAGAGGAGATCAATGAATTGGGCATGTAACTAAAAAAAAACTAGAAAAAGAACAAATTAAAAATCCCCAATTAAGTGCCAAGTTAGAAACAGTGAAAACCAAAGGAGAGATTAATAAAATTGAAATTAAGAAAACTATTGAACTAATAAATAAAACTAAGAGCTGATTTTATGAAAAAAAACAATAAAATAGATAAACCTTTGGTTAATTTAATTTAAAAAAGAAAGAAGAAAACCAAATTACCAGTATCAAAAATGAATAGGGTGAATCCACCAACAAGGAAGAGGAAATTAAAACAATTACTAGGAACTATTTTGCCCAACTGTATGCCAATAAATTTGACAGTCTTAGTGAAATGGATGAATATTTATGAAAATATAAATTGGCCAGATTAACAGAAAAGGAAGTATAATACTTAAATCACTCCATCTCATAAAAAGAAATTGAACAAGCCATTGATGAACTCCCTAGGAAAAACAACTCCAGGGATAGATGGATTTACAAGTGAATTCTATCAAACATTTAAAGAACAATTAATTTCAGTACTATACAGACTATTTGGGAAAATATGTGAAGAAAGAGTCTTACCAAATTCTTTTTATGATACAAATATGGTGCTGATACCTAAACCAGGAAGAGTCAAAACAGAGAAAGAAAATTATAGGCCAATTTCCCTAATGAATAGAGATGCAAAAATTTTAAATAAAATATTAGCAAATATATTACAGCAATTTATCACAAGAATAGTACACTATGACCAGGTAGGACTTATACCAGGAATGCAAGGCTGGTTCAACATTAGGAAAACTATCAGCATAATTGATCATATCAACAACAAAACTAACAGAAACCACACGATCATTTCAATAGATGCAAAAAAAAACTTTTCACAAAATGCAACACCCATTCCTATTAAAAACACTAGAAAGCACAGGAATAGATGGTGTCTTCCTTAAAATAATAAGTAGCATCTGCCTAAAACCTTCAGCAAGCATCATATGTAAAAGGGACAAGTTTTTCCGATAAGATTGGGGGGTGAAACAAGGATGTCCATTATCACCACTGTTGCTCAATATCGTGCTGGAAACGTTAGCTTTAGCAATAAGAAAAGAAAAAGAAATTGAAGGCATTAGAATAGGCAAAGAAGAAACAAAGCTATATGATGACATACTTAGAGAATCCTAGAGAATCAAGTAAAAGATTACTTGAAATAATAAACAACTTCATCATAGTTGCAGGCTATAAAATAAACCCACATAAATCATTGGCATTTCTATATATTACCAACAAAGCCCAAGAGCAATAGATAGAAAAAGAGATTCCATTTAATATTACTGTAGACATAGAATGTTTAGGAGTCTACCTACTGAAACAAACCCAGGAACTATCTCAACACAATTACAAAATACTTTTCATACAAATAAAGTGAGATCTAAATAATTGGAAAAACACCAGTTGCTCATGTGTAGGCCAAGCTAATATAATAAAAATGACAATCCTACCTAAGTTAATTTCCTTATTCAGTTCCATACCAATCACACTACCAAACATATTTTATAGAGCTAGAAAAAATAATAACAAGATTGAATTAGAATAACAAAGGTCCAGAAAATCAAGGGAACTAATGAAAAGAAATGCAGGGGAAGGTAGTATAGCTGTTCCAGATCTTAAATTGTATCATAAAGCAGCAATCATCAAAACTACTTGGTACTGGCTAAGAAATAGAGTGGTGGATCAGTGGAATAGGTTAGATGTTCAAGACACAGTAGTCAATGATTATAGTAATCTATTATTTGATAAACCCAAAGACCCCAGCTTCTGGGATAAGAACCCACTCTTTGAAAAAAAAACTGCTGGGAAAACTGGAAAAGAGTATGGCAGAAACTAGGCATAGACAAAAATCTCATACCATATACCAAAATAAAGTCAAAATGGGTTCATGATTTACATATAAAAGCTGATACTATAAGCAAACTGGGAGAATAAGGAATAGTTTACCTGTCAGATTTATGGAGAACAGAAGAATTGATGAACAAACAGGAGATAGAGAACATTATGAAATGCATTATGGATAATTTTGATTATATTAAATTGAAATTTTTTTACACAAACAAAGCCAATGCAAGTATGATTAGGAGGAAAGTAGAAAACTGAGAAATTTTACCAGTGTCTCTGATAAGGGCCTCATTTCTAAAATATATAGTGAATTAAGTCAAATTTATAAGAATACAAGTCATTCCCCAATTGATAAATGGTCAAAGGATATGAGCAGGCAGTTCTCAGATGAAGAAATTAAAGCCATCTATAGTCATATGAAAAAAATGCTCTAAATCACTATTGATTAGAGAAATGTAAATCAAAACAACTCTGAGGTACCACATCACACCTATCAGATTGGCCAACATGACAAAACAGGAAAATGATGAATGTTGGAGAAGATGTGGGAAAATTGGAACACTAAAGCATTGTTGGTAGAGTTGTGAACTGATCCAACCATTTTGGAGAGCAATTTGGAACTGTGCCCAAAGGGCTATAAAAATGTGCATTTTTGATCCAGCAATAGCATTTCTAGGGCTGTATCCCAAAGAGATCATACAAATGGGAAAAGGACCCACATGTAAAAAAATATATATAGTAGTTCTTTCTGTGGTGGCAAAGAATTTGAAACTGAGGGAATGCCCATCAATTGGGGAATGACTGAACAAGTTGTGGTATATGAATGCAATGGAATACTATTGTACTATAAGAAATGATGAGCAGGTTGATTTCAGAAAAACCTGGAAAGACTTGTATGGTCTGATGCTGAGTGAAGTGAGCAGAACCAGGAGAACATTGTACACAGTAACAGCCATGTTGTTCGATGACTAACATTGATAGACTTAGCCCTTCTCAGCAATGCAAAGATCTAAGACAATTCCAAAAGACTCATGATGGAAAATGTTATCCACATCCAAAGAAAGAACTATGGAGTTTGAATGCAAAGTGAAGCATACTATTTGGTATTTTCTTCTGTTTGGTTTTGTTTCCTCTTTCTGGTAGTTTCTCCTATTGATTCTAATTCTTCCTTACAACATCACTAATGTGAAAATGTTTAATAGGAATGTATATGTATAGCCTTTATCAGATTTTGAGCCATTTTGGGGAGGAAGGGAGAAAGGGAGGGGGAGAAAAATTTAAAACTCAAAAGCTTATGGAAGTGATTGTTGATAAATCAAAAATAAATTAATAAAAAAACTGTAAAAAGTCAAAATCTTCTAAAATATAAAATCTGTTTTAGGCTGAAATTTACTTTTAAAATTTTATAGGTTTTTAAGAAGTATGGATCTTTTGTAAAAGTTTTACAAATTGGCAAAAAATTAATAGAAACTAATGTTTGTTTTTTGCTACTATAAAAGTGTTGCTCTAGAAAAAATTATCAGGAAGTTATGAAATAATTATCAGAATGATATACACAGATATTAAGGGTATCATCAATGCATATAAGAATAGGGGACACACAGGCTTTGGCAAATGATTTCTATTTATTTCAGATGATATCCTCATGGTCTCACTATTGCCTAAAAGGTGCAAAGATTACAAGACACTGCAGCAATTATTGTTAATTGATTATTTTAACAATATACTGTCTTGGTTGCAATGACAACTGACCTTTATAAAACACTTAAAGATTTGAAAAGCATCATATGTAGCCCTCTGGTTTATTTTCCTGTACTAACCCTATTAGGTAGATTTTCTTTTTTTGGTGGGGGTGTTGTGGAGGGAGAGGATGCACTTCTGATTTCACTGGGGTAACAAACTCCTGGTGAAGAAATCCTTAACTTACTATTCTGCAACTTAAAGTCTTAGAAAGTTGCCTGTGATGCTCAAGGGTCATCCAGGCAGGATGTAAGGCAAAGGAATTTGACTAAATGACCTCTGAAGTTCCTTCCAGCTCAGATTCTATGATCTGTATCAGAAGCAAAACTTAAACCAAGATCTTCCTGACTCTAGTGTTGATTATTTATTACAATGTACTTCCTCTTATTAGTAATATATTCAGCATGTACTACACATCTTACACATAAAGCATGTACACATACACATGCAGCATCTTACACATAAAGAAACTCAGAAAGGTAAAGTAATTTGTCCTTGGATATACAGCTAATGAATGTCAAAGAAATGGATTCAGA
The DNA here is from genome assembly GCF_900497805.2 of Vombatus ursinus. NCBI lineage: Eukaryota > Metazoa > Chordata > Mammalia > Diprotodontia > Vombatidae > Vombatus > Vombatus ursinus. The sequence continues at coordinate 3,315,243 of NW_020941197.1, read as the reverse complement.
CCCAGGTTGTTTCTACTTCTAGGACCATCCCTTTTTGTACTACATCCAAGTCCCTGAAAAACAAAATGCAACTCTCCCTCATCGAGGTGACTTCCATGAATGTGTTAAGATCATAAAAGACTCTTTGGCTCATGCAAAAATAAAATGACTCTGTTTAATGATCCTTTGATTATCAGTCTCAGTTGAGGCATAAAATGGGGATGTGTATAATTAAAAATAATGACACTAGAAAAACTGACATTTATATAGTTGTTTAAGATTTGCAAAATGTTTTACATAGATTAACTCATTTTGTTCTCATAAAATCTCTGGGAGATAGGACAGGACTTACCAAAGCTACTTGCCACCATCGTTGAATCCAAATGTTAGAGGGATTCCCTAGAGATTGTGAGTTCTTCTAGTGGTTCCTGTTTACAGATGATACTGTAATAATTACATCAATCCTGAGAATTCAACAAAGACTCTTTAATGAAATTCATAACCACTTAAAAAATTTAGCCTAACAATCCATACAGAAAAATCCTAGTCAGAAAGGCGTTCTTATTGTACAGACCACAACACAGACTGGATGTGTAGTAGGTGATACATTGAATTGCTCCACAAGAACATGTATATTGGAGAGAGACTTCAGGTGGACAATAAGCAGAATCTGTGCCTAGATTGGAAGAAAAGAAGATCCTACTGGATTGGATTTGGGAATTCATGAAGTGCTTGTTCCCAGCTAACATAGCCTTTGAGAAGCCAATGTTATCTTCATGCCATAATGACATATTAGAATTGTACTTTAGTGGAGGGTGAAACAAAAGCTGCCCTTCTTTCAGACTTCTCTATTTTTGCTGATGTCACCACCATCTTCCCAGATATCTAGGTTCAAAACTCTGGAATCACCTTTGTCTTTTAGCTCTCCCTCATCCTCTATGTCTAACCCTTTGTCAAATCTTGTTTATTCTAATGCAATATCTTCTATATTTGTCCTTTTCTTTCCTTTCCTGGAGAGGCACTTAAACAAATGCTCATTCCCTGACTTTCTTCACTTCCCATGAACTTTAATTTGTTTCCCTGCTTCTGCTCTCTAGCCTTTAAACAGCTGCCAGAGTAGTCTTCCTAATGCATACGTCTGATAAAGTTATTCCTATAATCAAAAACTTTCAGTGGCTCCTGGAAATTGAATATTGCCAAAGGTTAAGATACAAACTGCTTAGCATCAAATTTAAAGCCCTCCAAAATCTGGCTCCCAGTTATGTTTCTAGCCTTGTCTCACTTTACTTATCTTTACAATTCTATGTTCCAGTCAAGCGGGGAAAACCAAGGAAACTGATTGTTTCCTTTTCTCATCTTGTCCTCTTGTCTTTCTATGAATTTGTACAGGCCATCAGCTGTGCTTAGCCTGAACTCTTTTCACCTCTCCAGCTATTCAGTTAATCAAGAAGCATTTATTAAATACCTACTATGGGCCACAAACTATAATAAATACTGGGGATGCAAAGAAAGGCAAAAGGCAATCCCTGCTTTCAGGAAGCTCATGGTCTAATGGGGGAGACAACATGAAAACAAGTATGTACAAACAAGATCTATGTAGATAAAAACTGGAGATATCAGAGGGAAGGCACTGGCATTAAGGGGGATCAGGAAAACCTTCTGGGAGAGGATGAGCTTTTAGCTGAAACTTGGTGGGAACCAGATAACCTAGGAGGTGAGGATGAGGAGGGAGACAGTTCTAGGCATGGGTGACAGTTTGTAAAATGTTGAGTCTGGAAATGGAGTATCTTATACAAGGAAGAACAAGGAGGCTGCTGTCACTTGATTGTAGAGTACATAGTTAGTTGGACGGTATAAGAAGGCTAACAAGATATGAGAGGGCCAGGTTATAAAGGACTTTGAGTGTCAAAAAGAGTATTTTAATTTGATCCTGGAGATAATAGGGAGCTACTTTATTGAAGGGTGTGTGTGTGTGTGTGTGTGTGTGTGTGTGTGTGTGTGTGTGTGACATGGTCAGATCTTTTTGGGAATCTTAATTTGACAACTGAGTAGAGGGTAGAATGGAGTGGGTTGAAATCTGAGGCAGAATATTGCAATAGTCCAGGCATGAGTTGATGAGGGTGTGTACTTTTTATTCTTCCAAGTTTATTTTTCACTTTCTCCAAGCCTTACCTAATAGAAGAAACTGAATATGAAGTCTCCCTCCTCAAATTTATTTGTCTAGGCATCTCACAGGGCTATGAGCCAGAGCTGGAAAGAACCTTAGAAATAGTGTTTTTCAAATCCCTCATTTTATAGATGAGGAAAATGAGTTCCAGGGTGGTAAAATTTAAAAATTAATCCAAAGTCACATCTGAAATAAGCAACAGAACTTGACTTTGAATCCTTTTTATGTGATTGTAAAGCATGGATTTAGAGCTGGATGGGGCCTTAAAAACCATTAAGCCTCATTTTACAGATGAAGAAACAGAGAAAGAGAGAAAGAGACAGAGAGAGACAGAGAGAGACAGAGAGAGACAGAGAGAGACA